>NC_054712.1:59797149-59883994 GCF_016097555.1 Gigantopelta aegis | reverse complement strand
GTTAATAACCCCAACCCTTGTATACTAGTTTGGGTTGATTTAGTGTATACCAGATTACGTCCAGTTAGTAACCCAAACCCTTGTATACTAGGTTGGGTTGATTTACAGTATACCAGATAACACCCAGTTAATAACCCAAACCCTTGTATACTAGTTTGGGTTGATTTACTGTATACCAGATTACACCCAGTTAACAACCCCAACCCTTGTATGCTAGTTTGGGTTGATTTACAGTATACCAGATAACACCCAGTTAATAACCCTAACCCTTGTATGCTAGTTTGGGCTGATTTACTGTATACCAGATAACACCCAGTTAATAACCCTAACCCTTGTATGCTAGTTTGGGCTGATTTACTGTATACCAGATTACACCCAGTTAATAACCCTAACCCTTGTATACTAGTTTGGGTTGATTTACAGTATACCAGATAACACCCAGTTAATAACCCTAACCCTTGTATGCTAGTTTGGGTTGATTTACTGTATACCAGATTACACCCAGTTAATAACCCCAACCCTTGCATGCTAGTTTGGGTTGATTTACTGTATACCAGATTACACCCAGTTAATAACCCTAACCCTTGTATACTTGTATTGGGCTGATTTACTGTATACCAGATTACACCCAGTTAATAACCCTAACCCTTGTGTAAATATTATTCATATAATATGTTATTAATAGCAGGAATTAAGCCTGCACTTGTACATGCTGTGTAAGAAAGGACACTTACACTAAGTTACAGTGATGTTTGGCTCACCGATCAGCTGGGCATAGGCCCTTCCGGCCTTGGCTCTTCAGCTAGGTTTCCCGTGTATTTTTAGCCAGCTGTGCGAATCAGCTGACATCAACTGACCATTGGCAGTGCGCGTAGCATATAGTTGGGTTTCCCTTATATATTTATAGCCAGCTGTGCGAGTCTGCCAACATTAACTGACCAATGGCAGTGCGCGTAGCATATACATTGCTGAGAGGGAACGTTTGCTTTGGGGAACCTTTTAAAAATTGTAAAGGGATATATTTTTAATGAAGCTATGTCTGCTCGTAAATATTATGGCAAAGATAAAAATTATTGACACCGTATCATTTTTTGCATTGACGCAAGAGAGTGGAAATAATTGGGGATTCCCTGATGGGATCAGAGGCTGGGTCTCGCCAATCAGTGGATTGTTTGGGATGCCCCAACCAATCGGATGGAAGTTTGGTTTGAAAACCTCTGCGGCTTTTCAAGCAGAGCCACTTTAATTTGAATGTTCTTTGAGTGCAGACGTTAGTTTTAAAAGGCGAATTTTACTTTTCTTTATATATATATATTATTTATATATATTAGTTCCACCAAAAGACGGTGTAGTCTAAACGTCAGTATTATAGCAGTGGTGCCCCCTGATCGATGTTTGTCGAGCAAGACAGTGTAGGGCAGGGCCCAGAAGCTTGGAACTAAACAGAAATTTCAAAATGGCGCTCAATGAACAGGCCGTCCGAGACTTCTACACTGTACCCGAGTGGTACAGATTTCAGGAATTTGAAGTCGTACGCCTATTTAATATTATGTGTGCATCGGACAGTTTACATCAGGCCTTTTTTTTCCGTTTCTCTGGACTGTGGAGCAATGTGTTTTTCGTGTTTTTTCTGCGATGATACCATTCAACCGCTGTGTTGCGTTGGAGCTACAGGCCGCCAGTCGTAAAAACAACAAACAAAATGGCCGACTCTGAGCAAATGTTCGTTGAGGAAGGCCGTGTGCGGACATGGGCATCAGTCAAGAAAATTTCTATTGAGACAATGGAAGTGGTGATGTCCTTAGGGTTTTCCTCCATGGAGGCCTTGTCATGTTTGGAAATGGACGACCTGAAGAAAACAAAGTTGCCAATCGGCCAACAAAAACTTCTCATAAAAAGTATTGCATCCACTTTCCAAAGTGAACCAGCAACCACGGCAGTACCTCAAATAGCAAGAGAACACCAAGAAGGAGTGCAAGCAGAAGAGCCTGGCCAGCAGCACACAGATGAACAGGAAGCCGACCCACCCACAAACCAAACCACATCAGCAGACAATGAGTTTGTCCAGCAGCTCCTGCAGCAATTTGAGAGCCATCAGACGACAAGACGTGTGACTGCAGAAACAATGCATCCAGATAATGTTACAGGTATGTTGTCCTGGCAGGACCCCCAAGTATATTTAAAATCGTTAAGTGCCCCCAAGTCAAATCACTACGAAATAGTAGATTTTGTTTCTGGTACATCCACAGTGTCTGAAAGGGTAGTATCCACTAACGATGAATTTGAACTCATCTGTAGGTCAGGAACTAGGAAACCGAAGTTAGAAAATATCACGCTCAGCCAGTGGTCGGGGGCGAATATAGCGATACTACACAGGCTAGTACAGGAAGGTACCCTACCCATGGGGCAAATTTTTGACTATCTGTCTTACACATCCCATGTATACAGCCTGATAAGCACACATGATTTGGTGTCCGTGTATGTATATGATAGGGAATACAGGCGATTACAGAACATGCATAAATTTAGATGGGGAACAGCTGTGGGCCACCTATCAACAGGGTTTCTCAGGATACGGCAGTCATCGCAAGTACAGGGTCAGGCATTCAAACCCAAATATGCACCAAACAGGCCCAAACAAAATTTTGCTACACACACAGGGGATGGCAAGATCATTTGTAGAAAATTCAATTCAAAATTTGGGTGCCTCCTCAACGGGTGCAAGTATGAACATGTGTGCAGTGTACCCGGCTGCTTTAAAACGCACCCAGGCTCGCTGCATTCAGAATCAAAAAACCACCAGTAAAACCTTCGTGTGGCCTGAACTTGGCAGCTTGGGAGGATGAATTACACTGTGAAGATTTTGATAGGGAGTTCATTTTGGAGGGCATCAGAAACGGCTTTGATATCATTGAAAAAAATTCTAATCCTGTTCCGACCGAAATGGATAATCATAAGTCAGCATGGCCGCATAGCCCTTTATATAAACAAGCCTCAGCAAAAATAGAGGAAGAAATTTTAAATGGGAACTACATTGCCGTGGATAAAAAACCCATTATAGTAAGCCCGCTAGGAGTAATACCAAAAGCAGATGGTGGGGTGCGTATAATTCATGACTGTAGCAGACCTGTAGGTAAAGCAGTGAATGATTATGTCAGCCAGTTAGAAAAACAGCGTTTTCAAACAGTAGATAGTGCCACTCAGCTCACAAAGGAAGGCTACTTTATGGCCAAAGTTGATTTAAAATCTGCATACAGGTCGGTTAATATAAGCAAACACAGCCAGCTAGTGACAGGGCTAAAATGGCAAGTTGATGGGAAAAAGCAATATTTTTATGATACTAAACTCCCATTTGGTTCCAAAATGGCACCAGGCATATTTCATAGACTGTCCCAAGCTGTCAGACGAATTATGTCACGCAAAGGTTTTACGAATATCGTAGCATACATAGACGATTTTTTTATATGCGAATCTACACAAGCAAAATGTGCAAATGCTCTTGCAGAGCTGATCCATCTTGTCAGGAAATTGGGGTTTATGGTCAACTGGAGCAAGGTGGTAGATCCTACCCAGAAGCTAATTTTTCTGGGGATTGAGATAGACTCGAATGAAATGCAACTAAAGCTTCCGGCAGAGAAGCTCACAGCCCTCAAGCAAGAACTGGCTGCTTTTGGGAAGCGTAACCGAGCAACAAAAAGGCAGTTGCAATCTTTGGTGGGAAAGTTAAATTGGGCGGCAGCAGTAGTGTACGGTGGTCGTGTTTTTCTGCGCAGGCTCATAAATGCAATTAAGTTGCTTCAGCAGCAACACCACAAAGTTAGGTTACACGCAGATATTTGCAAAGACATAGATTGGTGGCAACGGTTTATGTCTCATTTTAATGGGAAATCCCTGCTATTGGATAAGCTCCCAGTGTCCGCAATCTATACAGATGCCTGTATGGAAGGAGCAGGAGGTCACTGGGGAGACAACTGGTACTATTGCAATTGGCAACTCGATTTGCCATCAGCGTTTCACCTTCATAGTAATGAAAAAGAAGTCCTTGCAGTGGTTATGGCTGCTCATCACTGGGGGCACATGTGGGCTAATCACCGCATATATGTCTTTTCAGACAACATGGTTACAGTGTCAAGTATCAACAAATGCACTTCACGTAATAACACTATCATGGGATACCTGCGATATTTATTTTGGCTCTCAGCAAAATTTAATTTCCATATTATCGCACGCCACATTAAGGGAAAGCACAATGAAAAAGCAGACATAATATCTAGGCTGCATGAGCCTAAAGCATTTAGATCCTTTTTAAGCTATTTGTCATGTCCTGTTCCCATAGGCATACTGCTTGAACACATCTCAACCAGGTCTCTTTCATTTCTTCTGTCTAGGCACGCGTGGAGGTGAACCGCTTGCAGTGCTGGATACTAGAGTTCGAAACCTGAGATGTAGTGTCTTCGCCCAATCTACCAAAAAAACTTACTCAACATATTTGAGCACATATCTACATTTTTGTACGTTGTTCAATATACCAGTTCTCCCTATCTCACACACTGACCTAGGGCGGTATGTTGCCTATCTGTCGTTCAAGTTGAAATACAGATCTATAAAAAATTACTTAACTGTAGTACGACTCCTTCATCTGGAAGCTGGTCACCCCAATCCTTTGGACTGTCATTTCATAAACTCCATAATTAAAGGGGCGCGCAGGATGTTGGGTGACACAGTGTGCCAAAAAGCGCCTATCACACTACAGATTCTGCTGGACATCTTTAGCCAGATGAATTTCAAATGTACAAAAGATCTTGCATTTTGGGCAGCATGTGTAGTTGCCTTCTTCTCCTTTTTCCGCAAGTCTAATCTGTTGGTCCCTTCCCTTTTGGCCTTTGACCCAGCTAAGCATTTGAGCCGACATAATGTGCGGTTCACTATACAAGGAGCCATTCTAAAAGTACTTTGGTCAAAAACCATTCAGTACAGGGAAAGGGCCCTAATAATTCCCCTGCCTTTCATTCCCAATTCTCCCCTATGTCCCAGCACTGCACTTTGGCTGGCCATAAAGACAGTGCCTTGCCAATCCCTGCAGGCCCCAGTGTTTCAGTATAAAACTAGTGTAGGCACCATCCCCTTAACGCATAGGGTGTTTGTGTCTCATCTCAAGTGTTGCCTACAGGCATGTGGAGTTGATCCTGACAAGTACGCAGGGCATAGTTTTCGACGAGGCGGGGCCTCCTTTGCCTTGGAGTGTGGGGTTCCAGTGGATCTCATACAGACTCAAGGAGATTGGCGTAGTGATGCCTATAAAAATTACATTGATCCATCCCTGGGTGCACGGCAAAGGGTCGCGAGTTTATTGGGTCAAGCAGTGGGGAGGGTCAAATTCAGTTAGTGGTTACTGCCCCTTTTAGTGCCTATCCTTTATGTATATATGTGTGTAGTTAAGTTTTTTTAGTCTGTTATCTGCCAGGACAGCTACCTACATTGTAATCATCAGTGATAACTGTATATCTGCTATGTTTGTGTTTTGTTGTTTGTATTATCTGCAACTGCCCACACAGTTTTTGTTTTTGATTCTATGATAGTTGAACAATCCACTATAAGTTGTGCCTTGTAGTGAGAAAATCAGTCTGGTAACCTGTGGCGGATGATAGCAGACTTACTGATGGTGACTTTCACAAAAACTGTGGGAGACATATATTTGATGCATTTGCCAAGTGTGTGTAAGGTATCAATTATTGCCAGAAGTCCTTTGGTTCACCTACATCCTACACATATCCTATTTACCACAGGTTTGGGTTGTTTTGGAATACATGGTTATTAATTTGTGTTTTAAATTCATTGTGTGCATTCAATGAATGCAGGGAATGCATTTGCGTATTCCACTTTCAAATAAAACCATGATTTTCTCCCAAACCTGTGAGTTTTGTTTTGTTTACTTATATATGTATGTACTGATGTTAATGTAAATATTATTCATATAATATGTTATTAATAGCAGGAATATTTACTGTATACCAGATTACACCCAGTTAATAACCCTAACCCTTGTATGCTAGTTTGGGTTGATTTACTGCTAGTTTGGGTTGATTTACTGTATACCAGATTACACCCAGTTAATAACCCCAACCCTTGTATGCTAGTTTGGGTTGATTTACTGTATACCAGATTACACCCAGTTAATAACCCCAACCCTTGTATGCTAGTTTGGGTTGATTTACTGTATACCAGATTACACCCAGTTAATAACCCCAACCCTTGTATGCTAGTTTGGGTTGATTTACTGTATACCAGATTACACCCAGTTAATAACCCTAACCCTTGTATGCTAGTTTGGGTTGATTTACTGTATACCAGATTACACCCAGTTAATAACCCCAACCCTTGTATGCTAGTTTGGGTTGATTTACTGTATACCAGATTACACCCAGTTAATAACCCCAACCCTTGTATGCTAGTTTGGGTTGATTTACTGTATACCAGATTACACCCAGTTAATAACCCCAACCCTTGTATGCTAGTTTGGGTTGATTTACTGTATACCAGATTACACCCAGTTAATAACCCCAACCCTTGTATGCTAGTTTGGGTTGATTTACTGTATACCAGATTACACCCAGTTAATAACCCTAACCCTTGCATGCTAGTTTGGGTTGATTTACTGTATACCAGATTACACCCAGTTAATAACCCAACCCCTAGTTTGGGTTGATTTACTGTAACCCTTGTATGCTAGTTTGGGTTGATTTACTGTATACCAGATTACACCCAGTTAATAACCCCAACCCTTGTATGCTAGTTTGGGTTGATTTACTGTATACCAGATTACACCCAGTTAATAACCCCAACCCTTGTATGCTAGTTTGGGTTGATTTACTGTATACCAGATTACACCCAGTTAATAACCCCAACCCTTGTATGCTAGTTTGGGTTGATTTACTGTATACCAGATTACACCCAGTTAATAACCCCAACCCTTGTATGCTAGTTTGGGTTGATTTACTGTATACCAGATTACACCCAGTTAATAACCTAACCCTTGTATACTAGTTTGGGTTGATTTACTGTATACCAGATTACACCCAGTTAATAACCCCAACCCTTGTATGCTAGTTTGGGTTGATTTACTGTATACCAGATTACACCCAGTTAATAACCCCAACCCTTGTATGCTAGTTTGGGTTGATTTACTGTATACCAGATTACACCCAGTTAATAACCCCAACCCTTGTATGCTAGTTTGGGTTGATTTACTGTATACCAGATTACACCCAGTTAATAACCTAACCCTTGTATACTAGTTTGGGTTGATTTACTGTATACCAGATTACACCCAGTTAATAACCCCAACCCTTGTATGCTAGTTTGGGTTGATTTACTGTATACCAGATTACACCCAGTTAATAACCCCAACCCTTGTATGCTAGTTTGGGTTGATTTACTGTATACCAGATTACACCCAGTTAATAACCCCAACCCTTGTATGCTAGTTTGGGTTGATTTACTGTATACCAGATTACACCCAGTTAATAACCCCAACCCTTGTATGCTAGTTTGGGCTGATTTACTGTATACCAGATTACAACCCAGTTAGATACACCCAGTTAATAACCCCAACCCTTGTATGCTAGTTTGGGTTGATTTACTGTATACCAGATTACACCCAGTTAATAACCCCAACCCTTGTATGCTAGTTTGGGTTGATTTACTGTATACCAGATTACACCCAGTTAATAACCCCAACCCTTGTATGCTAGTTTGGTTGTTGATTTACTGTATACCAGATTACACCCAGTTAATAACCCCAACCCTTGTATGCTAGTTTGGTTTGGGCTGATTTACTGTATACCAGATTACACCCAGTTAATAACCCCAACCCTTGTATGCTAGTTTGGGTTGATTTACTGTATACCAGATTACACCCAGTTAATAACCCTAACCCTTGCATGCTAGTTTGGGTTGATTTACTGTATACCAGATTACACCCAGTTAATAACCCTAACCCTTGTATGCTAGTTTGGGTTGATTTACTGTATACCAGATTACACCCAGTTAATAACCCCAACCCTTGTATGCTAGTTTGGGTTGATTTACTGTATACCAGATTACACCCAGTTAATAACCCCAACCCTTGTATGCTAGTTTGGGTTGATTTACTGTATACCAGATTACACCCAGTTAATAACCCCAACCCTTGTATGCTAGTTTGGGTTGATTTACTGTATACCAGATTACACCCAGTTAATAACCCAAACCCTTGTATGCTAGTTTGGGTTGATTTACTGTATACCAGATTACACCCAGTTAATAACCCTAACCCTTGTATGCTAGTTTGGGTTGATTTACTGTATACCAGATTACACCCAGTTAATAACCCTAACCCTTGTACCAGATTACACCCAGTTAATAACCCCAACCCTTGTATACTAGTTTGGGTTGATTTAGTGTATACCAGATTACGTCCAGTTAGTAACCCAAACCCTTGTATACTAGTTTGGGTTGATTTACTGTATACCAGATTACACCCAGTTAATAACCCCAACCCTTGTATGCTAGTTTGGGTTGATTTACTGTATACCAGATTACACCCAGTTAATAACCCCAACCCTTGTATGCTAGTTTGGGTTGATTTACTGTATACCAGATTACACCCAGTTAATAACCCCAACCCTTGTATGCTAGTTTGGGTTGATTTACTGTATACCAGATTACACCCAGTTAATAACCCCCTGATTTACTGTATACCAGATTACACCCAGTTAATAACCCCAACCCTTGTATGCTAGTTTGGGTTGATTTACTGTATACCAGATTACACCCAGTTAATAACCCCAACCCTTGTATGCTAGTTTGGGTTGATTTACTGTATACCAGATTACACCCAGTTAATAACCCCAACCCTTGTATGCTAGTTTGGGTTGATTTACTGTATACCAGATTACACCCAGTTAATAACCCCAACCCTTGTATGCTAGTTTGGGATTTACTGATTTACTGTATACCAGATTACACCCAGTTAATAACCCCAACCCTTGTATGCTAGTTTGGGTTGATTTACTGTATACCAGATTACACCCAGTTAATAACCCTTGTATGCTAGTTTGGGTTGATTTACTGTATACCAGATTACACCCAGTTAATAACCCCAACCCTTGTATGCTAGTTTGGGTTGATTTACTGTATACCAGATTACACCCAGTTAATAACCCCAACCCTTGTATGCTAGTTTGGGTTGATTTACTGTATACCAGATTACACCCAGTTAATAACCCCAACCCTTGTATGCTAGTTTGGGTTGATTTACTGTATACCAGATTACACCCAGTTAATAACCCCAACCCTTGTATGCTAGTTTGGGTTGATTTACTGTATACCAGATTACACCCAGTTAATAACCCCAACCCTTGTATGCTAGTTTGGGTTGATTTACTGTATACCAGATTACACCCAGTTAATAACCCTAACCCTTGTATGCTAGTTTGGGTTGATTTACTGTATACCAGATTACACCCAGTTAATAACCCCAACCCTTGTATGCTAGTTTGGGTTGATTTACTGTATACCAGATTACACCCAGTTAATAACCCCAACCCTTGTATGCTAGTTTGGGTTGATTTACTGTATACCAGATTACACCCAGTTAATAACCCAACCCTTGTATGCTAGTTTGGGTTGATTTACTGTATACCAGATTACACCCAGTTAATAACCCCAACCCTTGTATGCTAGTTTGGGCTGATTTACTGTATACCAGATTACACCCAGTTAATAACCCCAACCCTTGTATGCTAGTTTGGGTTGATTTACTGTATACCAGATTACACCCAGTTAATAACCCCAACCCTTGTATGCTAGTTTGGGTTGATTTACTGTATACCAGATTACACCCAGTTAATAACCCTAACCCTTGTATGCTAGTTTGGGTTGATTTACTGTATACCAGATTACACCCAGTTAATAACCCCAACCCTTGTATGCTAGTTTGGGTTGATTTACTGTATACCAGATTACACCCAGTTAATAACCCCAACCCTTGTATGCTA
This sequence comes from Gigantopelta aegis, assembly GCF_016097555.1. NCBI lineage: Eukaryota > Metazoa > Mollusca > Gastropoda > Neomphalida > Peltospiridae > Gigantopelta > Gigantopelta aegis. The sequence continues at coordinate 59,873,957 of NC_054712.1, read as the reverse complement.
GTTTGGGTTGATTTACTGTATACCAGATTACACCCAGTTAATAACCCTAACCCTTGTATGCTAGTTTGGGCTGATTTACTGTATACCAGATTACACCCAGTTAATAACCCCAACCCTTGTATGCTAGTTTGGGTTGATTTACTGTATACCAGATTACACCCAGTTAATAACCCCAACCCTTGTATGCTAGTTTGGGTTGATTTACTGTATACCAGATTACACCCAGTTAATAAACCCTGTTGAATAATTTAACCCTTGTATGACTAGTTTGGGCTGATTTACTGTATACCAGATTGAATTACAGTTCAACTCATTCGGTCAACATCAAACTAAAAACAGCTGGCATCAAACTAAAAACAGCTTTTTAGCTGGAATTACAGTTCAACTCATTCGGTCAACATCAAACTAAAAACAGCTGGCTCTTTTAGCTGGAATTACAGTTCAACTCATTCGGTCAACATCATACTAAAAACAGCTGGCTCTTTTAGCTGGAATTACAGTTCGACCCATTCGGTCAACATCAAACTAAAAACAGCTGGCTGTTTTAGCTGGAATTACAGTTCAACTCATTCGGTCAACATCAAACTAAAAACAGCTGGCTCTTTTAGCTGGAATTACAGTTCGACTCATTCGGTCAACATCATACTAAAAACAGCTGGCTCTTTTAGCTGGAATTACAGTTTGACCCATTCGGTCAACATCATACTAAAAACAGCTGGCTCTTTTAGCTGGAATTACAGTTCGACGCATTCGGTGCTTTTGAAATGACAGTTTGTGAATTTAACATATACATATGTTTACAACCGCTTTTGTCTTTTAATAAATGTTTTATCTTAAACGGGAAAACAGGATTTTTAAGACTTGTGAAAGTGTCATCGTTTATGTTTTCTAATTTGTTTATAAATGATTTAACAACATTTGTTATTGATGCATATTCCAAGAAATTTGTATTTGTATGATATTTTGTTATAAACTGTTCATTTAATAAATCATTAATAAATGTGATACCATTATTGATATAATGTTTGTATATAAATGGTTTGTTACCTATACATATTTTGCTGTTATTCCAGATATTAATACTTAATATATATCATCCACACTTTGTGGGTTTTGAACTTTTTGTATATCTATCCAGCTGAACAGTGTTTCTCTCCAAAACCTATTGCGAATATGTTCTATTTTGCGTGTTAGGAAATAATCACCTTGTTTAATCATGTCTGTTAACAATATGTTTTTAATTGACTTAAACTTAAACTCTGAGTTATTTAAAAATATTCTTCGAATCCATGTACATTTCAATGCTGTTATAAAATTATTTATGTTTATCATTTTAATACCACCCCTTTCATAATCTTGTGTTATTAAATTTCGTTTAAATTTTTCAGTTTTACTCTGCCAGATAAATTAAAAAAATAATGTATTTATATGTTTTATCAGAATTTCATTTGGATTCGGTGAAGCTATTAATAGGTGAGTTAACTTTGGCATTATTAACGTTTTCAATACTGTTATTCTTCCTAAAACCGTCAATCTTCTGCAAGACCATACTCTCATAAATTTTTGTACTTCTGATATTTTTTAATCATAATTCAGTTTGATTATATGTTCCATGTTCACTGAAAAGTTGATACCAAGCAGGTTAAAATGAGTTTGACCCCATTCTAACTTCCATTTCGTATGATGGAATACATCCTTAGAAACCTTTTTCGTTCCTATCCAAATAGCTTTAGATTTGGAAAAGTTTATTTTTAGGCCTGATATATATGCATAGTAGTCTAAAACTGAAAGTGTATTGTACAGGGACTCAGAAGAACCATCAAGAATGAAACTTGTATTATCTGCATATTGTGAAATTAAATATTGTTCACCATCTATACTAATACCATTGATTTACTCGAGTTTCTTATTATAATTGCAAGTATTTCAGCACATAAAATAAATATATAAGGTGATAAAGGATCACCTTGTCTACAACCTCTTTCTAATTTAAAAGATTCAGATAAAAATCCATTTTGTATGACACTAGAGAGGGAGTTATTGTAAAAAGTTTTTATCCAGTTTTTAATAGATGATTTGAAGTTAAATATATCTAACACTTTATACATAAAGGACCAAGATAAAGAATCGAAGCCTTTTTCAAAGTCGATTAATAACAGCAATCCAGGAATATCATGTCCTTCAGTGTATGACATGATGTCATAAATTAATTTAATATTTTCTCCAATATACCTTCCTTTTATGAAACCAGTTTGGTCTTTATCTATTAATTTGTCCAAAACACTTTTAATTCTGTTTGCAATACACCCCGATGTCATTTAATAAGTACAGTTTAAAAGAGTTAAAGGTCGCCAATTTTGTAAGAATTCTTTTGGTTTATTTGGACTTGGGATACATTATAATGCCTAGCTTTTGTATATGAGACATTTCTTTAATGGTATAGCTATAATTAATAGATCTAACTACATAATGTCCTATAACAATCCAAAAGAATTTAAAGAATTCGTCTGTAAATCCATCCGATCCGGGGCTCTTGTCATTTTTCATTGTTTTAAGAAATGCTAAAACTATAGAATTTTTTATTTCACCTTCTAATTCTTCAGCTTCTTCATCAGTTAATTTATTGAAACTAAAGTGAGATAGTTTTTCAATAATGTCATCATCATTTTGCCAAGATGGTGCAGAGTAAAGATTTTGGTAAAACATCTTTGTTTCTTTTAAGATTTCTTTCTGATCCATAACCTCTGTTCCATTGTTCAACTTAATTTTTGATATTAATTTGCTAAAATAATTCTGAGATTCTAAATTGCTTTTCGCCCTCTTCTATCCACTTTGACCTTGACCTAATATAATGACCTTTGAGTTTTTCTTTTTGCAATTCTAATAATTCAGACTTTTTACTTTCAATTTTTTCCCAGTCAATTGTATTTTTGTTCTTCTCTAAAGATTTAATTTCATCGCATATATTTTGTTCTAATTCGGTGCTTTTTTTCTTTTTATACACAGAAAAAGATACACGTTCTCCCCCTATTTCCATAAGTAATATTTCTAAGAATAATTGATTATTTATCATAAGATGTATTTCTTCTTTGGTTGTTGAATCTATATTGTCCAAATTATACACTGGTACAGCATATTGGCGGGTTACTTTTATAATGGTTTCTTTAACTAATTTAACATATTCTTTGTTTAAAAGCAAAGAGTTATTGAATTTCCACAGCCCTTTACATCTTACTATTTGATTTATGTTTATCCTTAAAACTACTCCTGCATGATCCAAACGGTTACTATTTTCAATTGTGACTTTTTCTCCATAGACATAAGATTATTGGATATTAAGAAGAAATCCAATCTAGCTTGTTTTAAAGATGTTTTCTTCTTCCATGTATATCTACAGAGATTAGGGTATAATTCTCTAAATGGGTCTTTTAAATCAAATGCTTCCATGTTTTCGATAAATTTTTTCCGGCATTTTGGATGATTTACGTGTTTATAGTTTTTTGTATCCAGATCTTGATTTGGTACTAAATTAAAATCTCCACAAAGTATATATTTTTCATTTTGGAATTCTTCAATACAATCTAAAATATACTGATAAAAATTATCGCTATCTGCATTTGGTCCATATATGTTCACAAGGGTAATTCTCTCCACCTTTATTGTTAAATCATATATGTTCACAAGGGTAATTCTCTCCCCCTCTATTGTTAAATCATATATGTTCACAAGGGTAATTCTCTCTACCTCTATTGTTAAATCATATATGTTCACAAGGGTAATTATCTCCCCCTCTATTGTTAAATCATATATGTTCACAAGGGTAATTCTCTCCCCCTCTATTGTTAAATCATATATGTTCATAAGGGTAATTCTCCCCCCCCCCCTATTGTTAAATCAATTATGATATAGCTTCCCCAAGTTATCTTTTCTTATACCATGTATCTTATATTCGAAATTATTATTGAACATTATAGCCACACCTCGAGCGTTTCCAGTATAAGAACTAAATATGCATTTAAACCCCCATTGCGTCTCTATATATGACTCTAAGTCTGACGTGAAGGGTGTATCTTGTAAGCAGTAAATGCTAAATGATTTACTTTTTAAGTAATTTAATACATCCCTTAGTTTCTTCTTGTCCCTGAGCCCCTGACAGTTAAGCATTATTATTTGCAGACACGCCATGATAAGTTCTTCTCAAGATTATGTAATTTGTTATATGGGCACACACTATGTATAAATATAATACTGTTGAGACATATTTAGTCTTTAATTTGTAGATTTGTGTTTTTAACTTGCTAGGAATTGGCAGGTCTTTAATTCGAGCATTTTTTACAGTAAGTTTTCCCCCCTAAAAATAAAAATCGATATATCAAGGATGAAATAGATTATCGTTAGTTCTTGGTGTGAAAATATATAAAGCAAAGCTAGAGAAAGGACAATCAAAATATAAATTTCTAAGCAGTGGAAAGAGAAACAAAAGTCAAAAGAAAAATCTAAACGAGTGAGAAAATGAGCGACTTTGTAATGTAGCTATGCATGTGACGTCATGTGAGTGAGAAAATGAGCGACTTTGTAATGTAGCTATGCATATGACGTCATGTGAGTGAGAAAATGAGAAATTTGTAATGTAGCTATGCAAGTGACGTCATGTGAGTGAGAAAGTGAGCGACTTTGTAATGTAGCTATGCATGTGACGTCATGTGAGTGAGAAAATGAGCGACTTTGTAATGTAGCTATGCATGTGACGTCATGTGAGTGAGAAAGTGAGCGACTTTGTAATGTAGCTATGCATGTGACGTCATGTGAGTGAGAAAATGAGCGACTTTGTAATGTAGCTATGCATGTGACGTCATGTGAATGAGAAAATGAGCAACTTTGTAATGTAGCTATGCATGTGACATGTGAGTGAGAAAATGAGCGACTTTGTAATGTAGCTATGCATGTGACGTCATGTAAGTGAGCGACTTTGTAATGTAGCTATGCATGTGACGTCATGTGAGTGAGAAAATGAGCGACTTTGTAATGTAGCTATGCATGTGACGTCATGTGAGTGAGAAAATGAGCGACTTTGTAATGTAGCTATGCATGTGACGTCATGTGAGTGAGAAAATGAGCGACTTTGTAATGTAGCTATGCATGTGACGTCATGTGAGTGAGAAAATGAGCGACTTTGTAATGTAGCTATGCATGTGACATGTGAGTGAGAAAATGAGCGACTTTGTAATGTAGCTATGCATGTGACGTCATGTAAGTGAGCGACTTTGTAATGTAGCTATGCATGTGACGTCATGTGAGTGAGAAAATGAGCGACTTTGTAATGTAGCTATGCATGTGATGTCATGTGAGTGAGAAAATGAGAAATTTGTAATGTAGCTATGCATGTGACGTCATGTGAGTGAGAAAATGAGCGACTTTGTAATGTAGCTATGCATGTGACGTCATGTGAGTGAGAAAATGAGCGACTTTGTAATGTAGCTATGCATGTGACGTCATGTGAGTGAGAAAATGAGCGACTTTGTAATGTAGCTATGCATGTGACGTCATGTGAGTGAGAAAATGAGCGACTTTGTAATGTAGCTATGCATGTGACGTCATGTGAGTGAGAAAATGAGCGACTTTGTAATGTAGCTATGCATGTGACGTCATGTGAGTGAGAAAATGAGCGACTTTGTAATGTAGCTATGCATGTGACGTCATGTAGTGAGAAAATGAGCGACTTTGTAATGTAGCTATGCATGTGACGTCATGTGAGTGAGAAAATGAGCGACTTTGTAATGTAGCTATGCATGTGACGTCATGTGAGTGAGAAAATGAGCGACTTTGTAATGTAGCTATGCATGTGACGTCATGTGAGTGAGAAAATGAGCGACTTTGTAATGTAGCTATGCATGTGACGTCATGTGAGTGAGAAAATGAGCGACTTTGTAATGTAGCTATGCATGTGACGTCATGTGAGTGAGAAAATGAGCGACTTTGTAATGTAGCTATGCATGTGACGTCATGTGAGTGAGAAAATGAGAAATTTGTAATGTAGCTATGCATGTGACGTCATGTGAGTGAGAAAATGAGCGACTTTGTAATGTAGCTATGCATGTGACGTCATGTGAGTGAGAAAATGAGCGACTTTGTAATGTAGCTATGCATGTGACGTCATGTGAGTGAGAAAATGAGCGACTTTGTAATGTAGCTATGCATGTGACGTCATGTAAGTGAGCGACTTTGTAATGTAGCTATGCATGTGACGTCATGTGAGTGAGAAAATGAGCGACTTTGTAATGTAGCTATGCATGTGACGTCATGTGAGTGAGAAAATGAGCGACTTTGTAATGTAGCTATGCATGTGACGTCATGTAAGTGAGCGACTTTGTAATGTAGCTATGCATGTGACGTCATGTGAGTGAGAAAATGAGCGACTTTGTAATGTAGCTATGCATGTGACGTCATGTGAGTGAGAAAATGAGCGACTTTGTAATGTAGCTATGCATGTGACGTCATGTGAGTGAGAAAATGAGCGACTTTGTAATGTAGCTATGCATGTGACGTCATGTGAGTGAGAAAATGAGCGACTTTGTAATGTAGCTATGCATGTGACGTCATGTGAGTGAGTGAGCGACTTTGTAATGTAGCTATGCATGTGACGTCATGTGAGTGAGAAAATGAGCGACTTTGTAATGTAGCTATGCATGTGACGTCATGTGAGTGAGAAAATGAGCGACTTTGTAATGTAGCTATGCATGTGACGTCATGTGAGTGAAAAGAGCGACTTTGTAATGTAGCTATGCATGTGACGTCATGTGAGTGAGAAAATGAGCGACTTTGTAATGTAGCTATGCATGTGACGTCATGTGAGTGAGAAAATGAGCGACTTTGTAATGTAGCTATGCATGTGACGTCATGTGAGTGAGAAAATGAGCGACTTTGTAATGTAGCTATGCATGTGACGTCATGTGAGTGAGAAAATGAGCGACTTTGTAATGTGAGTCATGTATGCATGTAGCTATGCATGTGACGTCATGTGAGTGAGAAAATGAGCGACTTTGTAATGTAGCTATGCATGTGACGTCATGTGAGTGAAAAAATGAGAAATTTGTAATGTAGCTATGCATGTGACGTCATGTGAGTGAGAAAATGAGCGACTTTGTAATGTAGCTATGCATGTGACGTCATGTGAGTGAGAAAATGAGCGACTTTGTAATGTAGCTATGCATGTGACGTCATGTAAGTGAGCGACTTTGTAATGTAGCTATGCATGTGACGTCATGTGAGTGAGAAAATGAGCGACTTTGTAATGTAGCTATGCATGTGATGTCATGTGAGTGAGAAAATGAGAAATTTGTAATGTAGCTATGCATGTGACGTCATGTGAGTGAGAAAATGAGCGACTTTGTAATGTAGCTATGCATGTGACGTCATGTGAGTGAGAAAATGAGCGACTTTGTAATGTAGCTATGCATGTGTGACGTCATGTGAGTGAGAAAATGAGCGACTTTGTAATGTAGCTATGCATGTGACGTCATGTGAGTGAGAAAATGAGCGACTTTGTAATGTAGCTATGCATGTGACGTCATGTGAGTGAGAAAATGAGCGACTTTGTAATGTAGCTATGCATGTGACGTCATGTGAGTGAGAAAATGAGCGACTTTGTAATGTAGCTATGCATGTGACGTCATGTCAGTGAGAAAATGAGCGACTTTGTAATGTAGCTATGCATGTGACGTCATGTAAGTGAGCGACTTTGTAATGTAGCTATGCATGTGACGTCATGTGAGTGAGAAAATGAGCGACTTTGTAATGTAGCTATGCATGTGACGTCATGTGAGTGAGAAAATGAGCGACTTTGTAATGTAGCTATGCATGTGACGTCATGTGAGTGAGAAAATGAGCGACTTTGTAATGTAGCTATGCATGTGACGTCATGTGAGTGAGAAAATGAGCGACTTTGTAATGTAGCTATGCATGTGACGTCATGTGAGTGAGAAAATGAGCGACTTTGTAATGTAGCTATGCATGTGACGTCATGTGAGTGAGAAAATGAGCGACTTTGTAATGTAGCTATGCATGTGACGTCATGTGAGTGAGAAAATGAGCGACTTTGTAATGTAGCTATGCATGTGACGTCATGTGAGTGAGAAAATGAGCGACTTTGTAATGTAGCTATGCATGTGACGTCATGTGAGTGAGAAAATGAGCGACTTTGTAATGTAGCTATGCATGTGACGTCATGTGAGTGAGAAAATGAGCGACTTTGTAATGTAGCTATGCATGTGACGTCATGTGAGTGAGAAAATGAGCGACTTTGTAATGTAGCTATGCATGTGACGTCATGTAAGTGAGCGACTTTGTAATGTAGCTATGCATGTGACGTCATGTGAGTGAGAAAATGAGCGACTTTGTAATGTAGCTATGCATGTGACGTCATGTGAGCTATGAGAAAATGAGCGACTTTGTAATGTAGCTATGCATGTGACGTCATGTGAGTGAGAAAATGAGCGACTTTGTAATGTAGCTATGCATGTGACGTCATGTGAGTGAGAAAATGAGCGACTTTGTAATGTAGCTATGCATGTGACGTCATGTGAGTGAGAAAATGAGCGACTTTGTAATGTAGCTATGCATGTGACGTCATGTGAGTGAGAAAATGAGCGACTTTGTAATGTAGCTATGCATGTGACGTCATGTGAGTGAGAAAATGAGCGACTTTGTAATGTAGCTATGCATGTGACATGTGAGTGAGAAAATGAGCGACTTTGTAATGTAGTGCATGTGACGTCAAAGAAAATGAGCGACTTTGTAATGTAGCTATGCATGTGACGTCATGTGAGTGAGAAAATGAGCGACTTTGTAATGTAGCTATGCATGTGACGTCATGTGAGTGAGAAAATGAGCGACTTTGTAATGTAGCTATGCATGTGACGTCATGTAAGTGAGCGACTTTGTAATGTAGCTATGCATGTGACGTCATGTGAGTGAGAAAATGAGCGACTTTGTAATGTAGCTATGCATGTGACGTCATGTGAGTGAGTGAGAAAATGAGCGACTTTGTAATGTAGCTATGCATGTGACATGTGAGTGAGAAAATGAGCGACTTTGTAATGTAGCTATGCATGTGACGTCATGTGAGAAAATGAGACTTTGTAATGAGCGACTTTGTAATGTGAGACGTCATGTGAGCGACTTTGTAATGTAGCTATGCATGTGACGTCATGTGAGTGAGAAAATGAGCGACTTTGTAATGTAGCTATGCATGTGACGTCATGTGAGTGAGAAAATGAGCGACTTTGTAATGTAGCTATGCATGTGACGTCATGTGAGTGAGAAAATGAGCGACTTTGTAATGTAGCTATGCATGTGACGTCATGTGAGTGAGAAAATGAGCGACTTTGTAATGTAGCTATGCATGTGACGTCATGTGAGTGAGAAAATGAGCGACTTTGTAATGTAGCTATGCATGTGACGTCATGTGAGTGAGAAAATGAGCGACTTTGTAATGTAGCTATGCATGTGACGTCATGTGAGTGAGAAAATGAGCGACTTTGTAATGTAGCTATGCATGTGACGTCATGTGAGTGAGAAAATGAGCGACTTTGTAATGTAGCTATGCATGTGACGTCATGTGAGTGAGAAAATGAGCGACTTTGTAATGTAGCTATGCATGTGACGTCATGTGAGTGAGAAAATGAGCGACTTTGTAATGTAGCTATGCATGTGACGTCATGTGAGTGAGAAAATGAGCGACTTTGTAATGTAGCTATGCATGTGACGTCATGTGAGTGAGAAAATGAGCGACTTTGTAATGTAGCTATGCATGTGACGTCATGTGAGTGAGAAAATGAGCGACTTTGTAATGTAGCTATGCATGTGACGTCATGTAGTGAGTGAGCGACTTTGTAATGTAGCTATGCATGTGACGTCATGTGAGTGAGAAAATGAGCGACTTTGTAATGTAGCTATGCATGTGACGTCATGTGAGTGAGAAAATGAGCGACTTTGTAATGTAGCTATGCATGTGACGTCATGTGAGTGAGAAAATGAGCGACTTTGTAATGTAGCTATGCATGTGACGTCATGTGAGTGAGAAAATGAGCGACTTTGTAATGTAGCTATGCATGTGACGTCATGTGAGTGAGTGAGCGACTTTGTAATGTAGCTATGCATGTGACGTCATGTGAGTGAGAAAATGAGCGACTTTGTAATGTAGCTATGCATGTGACGTCATGTGAGTGAGAATGAGCGACTTTGTAATGTAGCTATGCATGTGACGTCATGTGAGTGAGACTTTGTAATGTAGCTATGCATGTGACGTCATGCTATGAGAATGTGAGCGACTTTGTAATGTAGCTATGCATGTGACGTCATGTGAGTGAGCGACTTTGTAATGTAGCTATGCATGTGACGTCATGTGAGTGAGAAAATGAGCGACTTTGTAATGTAGCTATGCATGTGACGTCATGTGAGTGAGAAAATGAGCGACTTTGTAATGTAGCTATGCATGTGACGTCATGTGAGTGAGAAAATGAGCGACTTTGTAATGTAGCTATGCATGTGAGAAAGTGAGAAAATGAGCGACTTTGTAATGTAGCTATGCATGTGACGTCATGTGAGTGAGAAAATGAGCGACTTTGTAATGTAGCTATGCATGTGACGTCATGTGAGACTTTGTAATGTAGCTATGCAAATGAGTGAGCGACTTTGTAATGTAGCTATGCATGTGACGTCATGTGAGTGAGAAAATGAGCGACTTTGTAATGTAGCTATGCATGTGACGTCATGTGAGTGTGAAAATGAGCGACTTTGTAATGTAGCTATGCATGTGACGTCATGTGAGTGAGAAAATGAGCGACTTTGTAATGTAGCTATGCATGTGACGTCATGTGAGTGAGAAAATGAGCGACTTTGTAATGTAGCTATGCATGTGACGTCATGTGAGTGAGAAAATGAGCGACTTTGTAATGTAGCTATGCATGTGACGTCATGTGAGTGAGAAAATGAGCGACTTTGTAATGTAGCTATATGTGTCATGTGACTTTGTAATGTAGTCATGTGTCATGTGAGTGAGAAAATGAGCGACTTTGTAATGTAGCTATGCATGTGACGTCATGTGAGTGAGAAAATGAGCGACTTTGTAATGTAGCTATGCATGTGACGTCATGTGAGTGAGAAAATGAGCGACTTTGTAATGTAGCTATGCATGTGACGTCATGTGAGTGAGAAAATGAGCGACTTTGTAATGTAGCTATGCATGTGACGTCATGTGAGTGAGAAAATGAGCGACTTTGTAATGTAGCTATGCATGTGACGTCATGTGAGTGAGAAAATGAGCGACTTTGTAATGTAGCTATGCATGTGACGTCATGTGAGTGAGAAAATGAGCGACTTTGTAATGTAGCTATGCATGTGACGTCATGTGAGTGAGAAAATGAGCGACTTTGTAATGTAGCTATGCATGTGACGTCATGTGAGTGAGAAAATGAGCGACTTTGTAATGTAGCTATGCATGTGACGTCATGTGAGTGAGAAAATGAGCGACTTTGTAATGTAGCTATGCATGTGACGTCATGTGAGTGAGAAAATGAGCGACTTTGTAATGTAGCTATGCATGTGACGTCATGTGAGTGAGAAAATGAGCGACTTTGTAATGTAGCTATGCATGTGACGTCATGTGAGTGAGAAAATGAGCGACTTTGTAATGTAGCTATGCATGTGACGTCATGTGAGTGAGAAAATGAGCGACTTTGTAATGTAGCTATGCATGTGACGTCATGTGAGTGAGAAAATGAGCGACTTTGTAATGTAGCTAGCGACTTTGTAATGTAGCTATGCATGTGACGTCATGTGAGTGAGAAAATGAGCGACTTTGTAATGTAGCTATGCATGTGACGTCATGTGAGTGAGAAAATGAGCGACTTTGTAATGTAGCTATGCATGTGACGTCATGTGAGTGAGAAAATGAGCGACTTTGTAATGTAGCTATGCATGTGACGTCATGTGAGTGAGAAAATGAGCGACTTTGTAATGTAGCTATGCATGTGACGTCATGTGAGTGAGAAAATGAGCGACTTTGTAATGTAGCTATGCATGTGACGTCATGTGAGTGAGAAAATGAGCGACTTTGTAATGTAGCTATGCATGTGACGTCATGTGAGTGAGAAAAAATGAGCGACTTTGTAATGTAGCTATGCATGTGACGTCATGTGAGTGAGAAAATGAGCGACTTTGTAATGTAGCTATGCATGTGACGTCATGTGAGTGAGAAAATGAGCGACTTTGTAATGTAGCTATGCATGTGACGTCATGTGAGTGAGAAAATGAGCGACTTTGTAATGTAGCTATGCATGTGACGTCATGTGAGTGAGAAAATGAGCGACTTTGTAATGTAGCTATGCATGTGACGTCATGTGAGTGAGAAAATGAGCGACTTTGTAATGTAGCTATGCATGTGACGTCATGTGAGTGAGAAAATGAGCGACTTTGTAATGTAGCTATGCATGTGACGTCATGTGAGTGAGAAAATGAGCGACTTTGTAATGTAGCTATGCATGTGACGTCATGTGAGTGAGAAAATGAGCGACTTTGTAATGTAGCTATGCATGTGACGTCATGTGAGTGAGAAAATGAGCGACTTTGTAATGTAGCTATGCATGTGACGTCATGTGAGTGAGAAAATGAGCGACTTTGTAATGTAGCTATGCATGTGACGTCATGTGAGTGAGAAAATGAGCGACTTTGTAATGTAGCTATGCATGTGACGTCATGTGAGTGAGAAAATGAGCGACTTTGTAATGTAGCTATGCATGTGTCATGTGAGTGAGAAAATGAGCGACTTTGTAATGTAGCTATGCATGTGACGTCAAATGAGCGACTTTGTAATGTAGCTATGCATGTGACGTCATGTGAGTGAGAAAATGAGCGACTTTGTAATGTAGCTATGCATGTGACGTCATGTGAGTGAGAAAATGAGCGACTTTGTAATGTAGCTATGCATGTGACGTCATGTGAGTGAGAAAATGAGCGACTTTGTAATGTAGCTATGCATGTGACGTCATGTGAGCGACTTTGTAATGTAGTGAGAAAATGAGCGACTTTGTAATGTAGCTATGCATGTGACATGTGACGTCATGTGAGTGAGAAAATGAGCGACTTTGTAATGTAGCTATGCATGTGACGTCATGTGAGTGAGAAAATGAGCGACTTTGTAATGTAGCTATGCATGTGACGTCATGTGAGTGAGAAAATGAGCGACTTTGTAATGTAGCTATGCATGTGACGTCATGTGAGTGAGAAAATGAGCGACTTTGTAATGTAGCTATGCATGTGACGTCAGTGAGCGACTTTGTAATGTAGCTATGCATGTGACGTCATGTGAGTGAGAAAATGAGCGACTTTGTAATGTAGCTATGCATGTGACGTCATGTGAGTGAGAAAATGAGCGACTTTGTAATGTAGCTATGCATGTGACGTCATGTGAGTGAGAAAATGAGCGACAGCATATTCTGTTAGCTATGCATGTTTGATGATCTGTCATCATAATCTGTCAACAGAAACAGTGATTACTTTTATGTTATCCAGGTTCATACAGCATATTCTGTTACTATATGTTTATGATCTGTCATCATAATCTGTCAACAGAAACAGTGATTTACTTTATGTTATCCAGGTTCATACAGCATATTCTGTTACTATATGTTTATGATCTGTCATCATAATCTGTCAACAGAAACAGTGATTTACTTTATGTTATCCAGGTTCATACAGCATATTCTGTTACTATATGTTTATGATCTGTCATTATAATCTGTCAACAGAAACAGTGATTTACTTTATGTTATCCAGGTTCATACAGCATATTCTGTTACTATATGTTTATGATCTGTCATCATAATCTGTCAACAGAAACAGTGATTTACTTTATGTTATCCAGGTTGGAACAGCATATTCTGTTACTATATGTTTATGATCTGTCATCATAATCTGTCAACAGAAACAGTGATTTACTTTATGTTATTCAGGTTCATACAGCATATTCATTCATTTCAACTTATTTTCGTGCTTATATATCCAATTACGGTTCAGCTATCTGGGCTGTCTGTCGAGGACAGTGGGTTAGTTGTTAGTGGTTAGTGAGAAAGAAGGATGTGTACTGGTCTTACACCTACCGTACCCATTGAGTCGTTAAAACTCGCTCTGGGTGGGAGACAGTGAGTTAGTTGTTAGTTGTTAGTTGTTAGTGAGAAAGAAGAGGGTGTAGTGGTCTTACACCTACCCATTTAGTCGTTAAAACTCGCTCTGGGTTGGAGACAGTGAGTTAGTTGTTAGTTGTTAGTGGTTAGTGGTTAGTGAGAAAGAAGAGGGTGTAGTGGTCTTACACCTACCCATTGAGTCGTTAAAACTCGCTCTGGGTTGGAGACAGTGAGTTAGTTGTTAGTTGTTAGTGGTTAGTGAGAAAGAAGAGGGTGTACTGGTTTTACACCTACCCATTGTTTGTGTTAACTGCAATGATACACATTTGAATTGATCTGTATCAGGTGCAATGATACACATTTGAATTGATCTGTATCAGGTGCAATGATACACATTTGAACTGATCTGTATCAGGTGGACTGATACACATTTGAACTGATCTGTATCAGGTGCAATGATACACATTTGAATTGATCTGTATCAGGTGCAATGATACACATTTGAACTGATCTGTATCAGGTGCAATGATACACATTTGAACTGATCTGTATCAGGTGCAATGATACACATTTGAACTGATCTGTATCAGGTGCAATGATACACATTTGAACTGATCTGTATCAGGTGGACTGATACACATTTGAACTGATCTGTATCAGGTGCAATGATACACATTTGAACTGATCTGTATCAGGTGCAATGATACACATTTGAACTGATCTGTATCAGGTGCAATGATACACATTTGAACTGATCTGTATCAGGTGCAATGATACACATTTGAACTGATCTGTATCAGGTGGACTGATACACATTTGAACTGATCTGTATCAGGTGGACTGATACACATTTGAACTGATCTGTATCAGGTGGACTGATACACATTTGAACTGATCTGTATCAGGTGGATTGGTACACATTTGAATTGATCTGTATCAGGTGGATTGGTACACATTTGAATTGATCTGTATCAGGTGGATTGGTACACATTTGAATTGATCTGTATCAGGTGGATTGATACACATTTGAATTGATCTGTATCAGGTGCAATGATACACATTTGAATTGATATGTATCAGGTGGATTGATACACATTTGAACTGATCTGTATCAGGTGGATTGATACACATTTGAACTGATCTGTATCAGGTGGATTGATACACATTTGAATTGATCTGTATCAGGTGCAATGATACACATTTGAACTGATCTGTATCAGGTGGATTGATACACATTTGAATTGATTTGTATCAGGTGGATTGGTACACATTTGAACTGATCTGTATCAGGTGGATTGATACACATTTGAATTGATCTGTATCAAGTGGATTGGTACACATTTGAATTTATTTGTATCAGGTGGATTGGTACACATTTGAATTTATTTGTATCAGGTGGATTGGTACACATTTGACTTGATTTGTATCAGGTGGACTGGTACACATTTGAATTGATCTGTATCAGGTGGATTGGTACACATTTGAACTGATTAGTATCAGGTGGATTGGTACACATTTGAATTGATTTGTATCAGGTGGATTGGTACACATTTGAATTGATTTGTATCAGGTGGATTGGTACACATTTGAACTGATTAGTATTAGGTGGATTGCTACACATTTGAATTGATCTGTATCAGGTGGATTGCTACACATTTGAATTGATTTGTATCAGGTGGATTGGTACACATTTGAATTGATTTGTATCAGGTGGATTGGTACACATTTGAATTGATTTGTATTAGGTGGATTGGTACACATTTGAATTGATCTGTATCAGTGGATTGGTACACATTTGAATTGATCTGTATCAGGTGGATTGGTACACATTTGAATTGATTTGTATCAGGTGGATTGGTACACATTTGAATTGATTTGTATCAGGTGGATTGGTACACATTTGAATTGATTTGAATCAGGTGGATTGGTACACATTTGAATTGATCTGTATCAGGTGGATTGGTACACATTTGAATTGATCTTTGCAATACTAATACAAATTTATTACCTGGAACAAAGAATGACTTCTTTGAAGATCAGACTATTTTATTGGTTTGTACTGGCAAGATTAATACAGATTTTTAATTCATTTGTGTATCCCAGACTATTTTTAAAGGTATGTGTCGGCAGGATTGATAGAGATTTTAACTGGAACCAAGAAAGACTTCTTTGAAAATCAGATTATTCATTAATGATTAAAGTTTGCATTGCTCAGATTGACACAGATATTAACTGGATCCCAGAATGTCTTCTTGGAAGGCCAGGCTATTTTTTAAAGGTCTGTATTGGCAAGACTAATACAGATTTTTAATTCATTTTTGTAACCTGGATTGACACAGATTTTAATTATTTGCATTGCTCAGATTGATATAGATTCTAAATGAACCCAAGCATGACTTCTTTAAAAATCAGATTATTTATTAATGGTTAAAGTTTGCATTGATCAGATTTTAAATTTAACTGAATCCCAGAATGACTTCTTGGAAGGCCAGACTAAGTTTTATTGGTCTGTATTGGCAAGACTGATACAGATTTTTAATTCATTTTTGTAACCTGGATTGACACAGATTTTAATGATTTGCATTGCTCAGATTAATACAGATATTAACTGGATCCCAGAATGACTTCTTGGAAGGCCTGACTATTTTTTTTAAAGGTCTATATTGGCAAAACTGATACAGATTTTTATTTCATTTGTGTAACCTGGATTGACACAGATTTTAATTGGTTCATGTTACTACTATCAGAACCAGTGATAAACTGACAGACAAACACCTCACAGTAAACTGAGGAATCAATTTTAATCAGTTGGATTGACTAAGCCAGGATAACAAATCGGAGAGCTCTGTGCAAGTGTTTGCCACAAGCAGCATGAAGCTATAGCACTTGGCAAATGTGGGTTATTCATAGTCAGCTCATTCACAGCCAGTTGTGTTTTGTTTTTATTAACAAATCGATCAGAGTGGCAATTTAAAGGTCAGGGACAGAATAGGAGTGTTTGTTTAATGACACCCTATCCTATGCAGCTATTACTGTGTGTCTAACAATGTGTCCTGTTACATTGTGTAGATCATTGTTAATACAAAGTTTACATTATGAAACATGCATTTAAAATGTTGCATCTCGTTCTAGCCAGAGCACCACGACTGGTTTATTAAAGACTGTGGTATGTGCTATCCAGTCTGTGAGATGGTGCATATAAAAGATCCCTTGCTACTAATGGAAAAAATAGCTGGTTTCCTCTCTAAGACTATATGTCAAAATGACCAAATCCAACAGCTGATGATTAATAAGGCAATGTGCTCTAGTGGTGTTGTTAAACAAAAAACCCCACCTTTTTACCAGGATGAATTTTACTTGAAGAAATCAGGAAACTGCATGTCAGGAAATCTGGTTATTAAAACCTTTCAGGGGGTGCATGCCTCAAACCCCTTAAAAACTCATGTATTTTGTGTCCTCAATCATAGCCATGCAGCGCGCGCTCTCCCATTTTAACTTGCTTCCTGTTCCTGAAAGTCAATATTTGAACACCTCCTCTCCCCCCCCCCCCCACACACACATTCTTGTATTCTTGTGTGACTACATGCCTGCAGCACAGCACTCTCGGTGTCGAGTTTCACCCACCAGTCTAGAACATTCCCCCTCCCCCCTAAATAATTTCCTGCATGCATGCCTGATGAGTCACATATTTTAAATAATAGTAGAGCCTACTCAGCTGTCTATACACTACACTACACAAAGTTCAGATATGGCAAATATATAATTATATGCTTTGAGACTCTGACAAGCACTGGCTATTATTAACTCAGCTGCTGACACAGAAATGTTATACAAAATATTCTTTCACCATTTATTTTGTAAGGTTGCATTAATTGGCCATCTGTCAGATGGCACCAGTAAACACAGTTAATGGATTTCTCCAGCAGATGGCAGCAGGATACTCTCTCTAACACACAGATAACAAATATCTTGTGCCATCCTAAATCCAATTATTAGCACTACTCTGTCATCAGGAAGGCAATCACCGAAACCACCATTCAAGATGGTGGCATACAGGATGTAGGTAGCTCAGTGGTACTGCACTGGCTTGAGGTGTGATGGGTCACAGCATGGAGTTTTTTGTGCTGGTCCATCCATTTGTTATTTTCCATTGTAACGATAATTTGTTACCCAAAGGCTGCAGTATGCACTGTTTTGCCTTTGAGAAAATGCATAAAATCACAGGCCAGCATGGATAGTGGATTAGATCATTTATTTATAAAATAAATAAATAAATATATTTAAAGTTGTTTTGTTTTGTTTAACAACACCACTAAAGCACATTGATTAATTAATGTAATCACTGACTTTAAAAAATCTTTATATGACAGTACAGCCTTTAATACACCATCTGTGGTGTGCTGGTTGGGACATGAAAACCCCAAAGTGTCCATTGAACGAGGAGGGTGGGGGTGTGGAGGAGGCGGGTCCATGGACACAGGAAAATGAGTGATAATCAGTTTTAAGAGGTTAAGGCCTTGGATGGTAGGTACTGGGTTCCCATCTAGTACATGTTAATCACTCAGACTGGTAGGTACTGGGTTCCCATCTAGTACATGTTAATCACTGAGATGGTAGGTACTGGGTTCCCATCTAGTACATGTTAATCACTCAGATGGTAGGTACTGGATTCCCATCTAGTACATGTTAATCACTCAGATGGTAGGTACTGGGTTCCCATCTAGTACAAGTTAATCACTAGACTGGTAGGTACTGGGTTCCCATCTAGTACATGTTAATCACTCAGATGGTAGGTACTGGGTTCCCATCTAGTACATGTTAATCACTCAGACTGGTAGGTACTGGGTTCCCATCTAGTACATGTTAATCACTGAGATGGTAGGTACTGGGTTCCCATCTAGTACATGTTAATCACTCAGATGGTAGGTACTGGATTCCCATCTAGTACATGTTAATCACTCAGATGGTAGGTACTGGGTTCCCATCTAGTACAAGTTAATCACTAGACTGGTAGGTACTGGGTTCCCATCTAGTACATGTTAATCACTCAGATGGTAGGTACTGGGTTCACATCTAGTACATGTTAATCACTCAGATGGTAGGTACTGGGTTCCCATCTAGTACATGTTAATCACTCAGACTGGTAGGTATTGGGTTCCCATCTAGTACATGTTAATCACTCAGAATCTAGTACATGTTAATCACTCAGATGGTAGGTACTGGGTTCCCATCTAGTACATGTTAATCACTCAGACTGGTAGGTACTGGGTTCCCATCTAGTACATGTTAATCACTCAGACTGGTAGGTATTGGGTTCCCATCTAGTACATGTTAATCACTCAGACTGGTAGGTACTGGGTTCCCATCTAGTACATGTTAATCACTCAGATGGTAGGTACTGGGTTCCCATCTAGTACATGTTAATCACTCAGATGGTAGGTACTGGGTTCCCATCTAGTACAAGTTAATCACTAGACTGGTAGGTACTGGGTTCCCATCTAGTACATGTTAATCACTCAGACTGGTAGGTACTGGGTTCCCATCTAGTACATGTTAATCACTCAGATGGTAGGTACTGGATTCCCATCTAGTACATGTTAATCACTCAGACTGGTAGGTACTGGGTTCCCATCTAGTACATGTTAATCACTGAGATGGTAGGTACTGGGTTCCCATCTAGTACATGTTAATCACTCAGATAGTAGGTACTGGGTTCACATCTAGTACATGTTAATCACTCAGATGGTAGGTACTGGGTTCCCATCTAGTACATGTTAATCACTCAGATGGTAGGTATTGGGTTCCCATCTAGTACATGTTAATCACTCAGGTGGTAGGTACTGGGTTCCCATCTAGTACATGTTAATCACTCAGGTGGTAGGTACTGGGTTCCCATCTGGTACATGTTAATCACTCAGATGGTAGGTACTGGATTCCCATCTAGTACATGTTAATCACCGAGACTGGTAGGTACTGGGTTCCCATCTAGTACATGTTAATCACCGAGACTGGTAGGTACTGGGTTCACATCTAGTACATGTTAATCACTCAGATGGTAGGTACTGGGTTCTCATCTAGTACATGTTAATCACTCAGATAGTAGGTACTGGGTTCATATCTAGTACATGTTAATCACTCAGATGGTAGGTACTGGGTTCACATCTAGTACATATTAATCACTCAGATGGTAGGTGTAAGACAATGTACTCAAATGTACTCATAACCGGCCTCAGTGGTATTTTGGTTTAGCCATCACAGTATAAGGCTGGTAGATACTGAGTTCACAGCCCGGTACCGGCTCCCACCTTGAGTGAGTTTTATGAACTCAGTGGGTAGGTGTAAGATCACTACACCCTCTTCTCTCTCACTAACCACTAACAAATAACCCACTGCCCTGAACAGACAACCCGGATAGCTGAGGTGTGTGCCCAGGACAGCATGCTTCAACCTTAATTGGATATAAGCAGCAAAGAATGACTGCAACGAAAGCCTTCATTCCATATAGTGTGTTGACAGTGTTACTGGCAGTCTAATTCGATAGTACATACATACTGACACTCAATCCCCTATTACAACTTTGTATAAAATACATATTACAATGTTACTGGTAGTAGAAAGTTAAATTTGCTCTACGATTCCAAGTGTTCCCTTCTTTCTTTCCATCAGGGGTGGGATGTAGCCCAGTGGTAAAATGCTCACTTGATGCATGGTCTGTTGAAGTGCTGTGCCAGATGTATGATGTATTGAGCTATATCAATCAAGATATTATTTAATATGATTAGAAAATTAAAAAAAAGAAATGTAAAAAAATTATATACCGGTATATTTTCCATTTAAAAATATTCCCCTGAAAAACAGAACCAGCTGAATTCGTTTCGGGAATTTCCGTAAGATTTGATCTGTGACGTCACGAAGGGAACTCCTTTCAATAGTCAGCGCCATTGTTCATTGCTTCGTTTGTGTTTATTATGGTTAAACAGCGTGTTGTTGGCGGCTGTAGCAATACAAAAGCCGATAAATTTAGTCTTCACGCATTTCCTAGTAATGTTGCTGTGAGAAAGCTGTGTGTGAATTTGATTAAAACAATGTGGAAATACTAGACAGGAAAAAAATGCCGGAGACCGTTGCGACAGCAGACACTTTTAGTTTCGATTCGTCCAAACTGGCTTGTCGGCTTTAGCGAGATATGGGAATACCATGTGTTATGGCTTTTAAAAAAGATGCTGTACCAACAATTTTTCTGCGACACAAAACAAATGACAACAAGCCGACGTCATCCACACCGAAACGACCTTGGGGTGCATATCGTCAATGTCCCAAATTGCGTTATGCTTTCAACTCCGGTCAATTTGTTTTCTCATGCACGGTTCGTGCAATCATCGAGATCCGATTTGTTGTCGTTTGCATCTCGTTCATTTGTGAGATTTTTCTTTATAGTTCGAGAACATTAAAACAATAAAGTCAGACAAGTAAGTATCTATAGCCTAGTCCGTCCCATCCTACAAAAATGTAGGGGTTTTTTTGGGGGGTTTTAAAAGAAAAAAAAAGAAGCTAATTTTGTATGCATCTTAGAAAACAATCTGCTCAGAAATAAATGACTTGTAAATTCCATAGCATGAAAAAAGGCATTCCCTGTAAAACAGACTATAAATACATTAAATTAATTTTATTATACCTCCCACAGAGAAAACCTTTTTTCATATTATGGAATGTGCTATAAGTTATTTACTTCTGAGCAGACTGTTTTCACAACTGCACACAAAAAAATAGTATTGTTTTGTTATTTCCAAAATACTTTTACTTTTTTTTTTACGTCAAACTAAACTGAAATTATTCACACAAAAAAAAATCTTCCTAGATGGATGGGACGGACTAAAAGTCGTTTTTGTTTATTTTTAAAAATTAAAATAAGTTATTTATTTCTGAGCAGACTGTTTTTACAACTGCACACAAAAAATAGTATTGTTTTGTTATTTCCAAAACACTTTTACTTCTTTTTTTTTTACGTCAAACTAAACTAAAATTATTCACCAAAAAACCCCATCTTCATGGATGGGACGGACTAAAAGTCGTTTTTGTTTATTTCTTAAAATTACCGATATCGGGTCCACTTGACTCGTAGAATTCAAGTTATTTATCGTCTTTTCTACTACATCACAAGTATTAGAACATACAGTGTAGTAAAATAATTTGCACGAAAAGCTAAAGAACAAAACAAGAATAAAAGTTGTAAATTAGTGGTAAGCTGTCTCCACGACCATTTTCATCGTCATCTGTCAGGCCGGTGGTTCGTCGAAAGATGTTCCAGGTTCAAACTGATAAGGCATTATTTTTTGTGTTGCACAAATATTAGTCCAGTCGTCATTACTACACTATTCATCATCGAAAGAAGAATCGCATGATCAAGCTTGGCAGTCGCTGTCGGTCCCATTTTCGCTTGCGCTGAAAGTCATCTCGTGGTAGGTTTCTGTGAAGCGCGTTCCCTTCGTGACGTCACGGCTATTTACAGGCAAATGTTTTTACCGAGAATTGTACTCGGTCGTTTCCGGCAGTGTTCTACGGAAGTGATGTTTTAATACTTTTATCGGGCATTTTCGTAATTATTGACTTACATATCGGTGTACTGGCGTCGTGGCAGGCCATCGGTCTACAGGCTGGTAGGTACTGGGTTTGGATCCCAGTCAAGGCATGGGATTTTTAATCCAGATACCAACTCCAAACCCTGAGTGAGTGCTCCGCAAGGCTCAATGGGTAGGTGTAAACCACTTGCACCGACCAGTGATCCATAACTGGTTCAACAAAGGCCATGGTTTGTGCTATCCTGCCTGTGGGAAGCGCAAATAAAAGATCCCTTGCTGCCTGTCATAAAAAGAGTAACCTATGTGGCGACAGCGGGTTTCCTCTAAAAACAGTGTCAGAATGACCATATGTTTGACGTCCAATAGCCGATGTGCTCTAGCGGCGTCGTTAAATAATACAAACTTTTTTTTTTACATATCGGTGTAAAATATTATTGCAATGAATTAAGAAAGCATTTAATTGTTGAATTTGAAATTTTAGTGTATGGTCTGGCACAGCACTTTAAGGATCGATCCCTATCGGTGGCCCCGGTGGGCTATTTTTTGTTCCAGCTAGTGCTCCACAACTGGTGTAACAAAGGCCGTGGTATGTACTATCCTGTCTATGGGATGGTGCATATAAAAGATCCCTTGCTGCTAATCGAAAAGAGTAGTCCATGAAGAATATCTGTGTGGTCCTTAACCATATGTCTGACGCAATATAACCATAAATAAAATTAGTGTGTCGAGTGTGTCATTAAATAAAACATTTCCTTCTTTCCATTCTTCTTTCTTTCTATCAGTATATATTAGCCCAGATAGGTATGATGTGTGTACAGCTACAAGAAGCATGCTTAAACCTTCTCTGAATAAAAACACAAAAATTAGGTTAAAATGAAATATAGTAGACACTTTTAGAAAACAAATCCTACAGCTTCATCCGCCATCGCGCTGAGGATAAAGGATGGCCCTGTTTTTTATTGGCCATAAAATTTAATAAAGTTGTCCTTAAAACATATATGGTGCTCAGTGTGGTGCATTTCCAATATCTTAAAAATAAAAAATAAAGTTTCCCCCCTGCCCCCATTTTGAAAACAATGTGGATACAATCTAGCATTCAATTTGAATTCCGATGAGAAATTTATTAAACCATAGATATAATATCTGAAGTAAACCAATAACTTGATGTAGCTCAGTGGTAAAGTGCTCGCTTGATGCGTGGTTGGTTTGGGATCGATCCCCGTCGGTGAGTCCATTGGGCTATTTCTAGTTCCAGCCAGTGCACCATGACTGTTATATTAAAGGCTGTGGTATGTGCTCTCATGTCTGTGGAATTATGCACATAAAAGATCCTTTACTACTAATGGGAAAATGTAGCAGGTTTCCTCTCTAAGACTATGTCAAAATTACCAAATGTTTGACATCCAATAACCGATGATTGATATACCATTGTGCTCTTCTGTTTTTTGGCATCCTTAACATTAGATTCATCTCTCTTTATCTTGGTTTCCTCTGTTGACTACGAGTCAGAATTACCAAATGTTTGACATCCAATAGCCGATGATTAATATATCAATGTGCTATAGTGGTGTCATTAAACAAAACAAACAAACTCTCTTTATCTCAGAAACAATTCTCTTAACATTTTCATCTGGTTGCAGGTGGAGAAAAAATCAATGTCTGGAATAAATTCAATTATAGGTTGATTTGTGTACCTAGCAAATGTCATTCAAGTCAACAGCCTGACAAACTAATAACATTTACAGTAAACTAGACATATTATAATTTAAATCCCAAAGGTCAAAGCCTGATGGAATCATTTACTATAAATGGGATAATGAATATTTAAAACCCCAAGCCCATAATATGTCTGCATCATTTATAATAAATAGATCATTTCAGTCCCACAGGCAACTGATCATTTACAGCAGAACTTCCCAATCATTTTGCTTGTACACTATTATATACATCATTGTATACATCATCTTTTTTTCTTCTTTTCCCCACTTATTTTTCTTCTTTTCCCCACTTATTTTTCTTCTTTTTTATATTTTTAAAATGACTGAAGTGATTATGCTGGATGTAGGTCTCACAAAATCAGAAATCTTGACAATTACACCGATATTCTGCTGGACCCAAATGTAGAAGTAATTTTTCTTGTTTTTCAATATGATATAATTTAATAACAATTACGCAGACATCGAAATAAAAATAGTGCCTGGTACCTATAGGATACGACACAGTTCTGAAGTTTACAATTTCTATTATCATTCCTTCATAAACGTGCTGATACTCTAGTTATTCACTTATACCACTCTGGTCTCTGTGTTCTGATACTCATATGAGCAATTTATAAACAGAATACAACTGATCAAAATTTAGGTTGTGATGTTTGTGTTCATACATTTTGTAAAGATCAAAGTACCTATGTACTCTTTTTGACTAATCTCGACATTACTTTGATGCTTGTTACGGTTATTAAAAGGATTAGATACTAAAGAAAACAAAAGTTTGTTTAATAAGACCACTAGCACACATTGATTTATTAATCATCAGCTATTGGTTGTCAAACATTTTATTATTCTCAGATATAGAACCCCCCCCCCCCCAAAAAAAAAAAAAGAAGAAAAAAAAAGTTCATTGGCTGCAAGGGATCTTTTATATGTACTTTCCCACAGACAGGACACCACACACCAAAGCCTTTGATATACCAGTTGTGCAACATTGGTTTGGACAAAAAATAAAATCAAATAAACAAATGTGTCCACCAAGGGGTTTTGATCCTATAACCCAAGCACTTCTGGCAAGTGTTTACAAACTGTGCCAGATCTTGCCCCAGATACAAATTAGAGCAAAAATAAAATAAGAGACCTGTCAACCAATATTTACATATTAAAACATTTTACAACTAGAATAGTTAAAACAATAGTCAACAAATATATAGGTTACTAAATTTACTGACGTATTATTGCTATTAAACAATAAAATATTCAATTTTAATTATTTTCAATTTAATTTTTTTTAAATTCTAAAATTTATAAATCACTTTACTAGTTTGTAGAAACTCCCACAAAATTCCTTTATAAAGTTTCAAAACAATACAATGACAACTGTAGAAGGAAATTATAGACTTAGATGTTTAAAATGTTTAATGTCAATTATAAATTATTAAAAATTAATAAAAATTCAAGCATTGAGAAATTCAAATATATCTCTTATTAGTTTGCAGATACTGCTCAGAGAATCCCACTATAAAGTTTCAGAACGGTCCAATCAAAACTCTTTGAGATAGGCTTTGACGTTTTCAATGGTTAAAAACAAAATTCATTTTAATTTATTTTAAATTTAATAGAACTTCTAATATTTTTAAATATCTCTCCATTGGTTTGTAGACACTGCCCCAGAAAATATTTTTATAAAGTTTCAGAACAATTCAATCCAACCTTTAGGATAAGATGAACTTTGACGTTTTTAATGTCAAACCGTAATTATAGATTTTTAAAATTTAAACTTTGGGTCAAAGCTAGTATCAGACTGTCAACTGTCATAATGAAGTTGACCAACTCGACAGGTTGCATTGTAATTTCCCCAACTCCTGACTTACAATGGGTGCACTCAGATTAACAACTAATGGGTTATATACCACAAGAATCAAGTCGTATCAGCGCTCAGACTAGCAACTGGACAGTCCTAGAAGTTTTGCCAGCAGAAAGTTGGCTACATCTGATCCTAGCATAACTTATACATGTATGTGTTCGCTGTTATGACCTGATCCTGGCATAACTTATACATGTATGTGTTCGCTGTTATGACCTGATCCTAGCATAACTTATACATGTATGTGTTCGCTGTTAATACCTGATCCTAGCATAACTTATACATGTATGTGTTTGCTGTTATAATCTGATCCTAGCATAACTTATACATGTATGTGTTCGCTGTTATGACCTGATCCTAGCATAACTTATACATGTATGTGTTCGCTGTTATGACCTGATCCTAGCATAACTTATACATGTATGTGTTCGCTGTTATGACCTGATCCTAGCATAACTTATACATGTATGTGTTCGCTGTTATGACCTGATCCTAGCATAACTTATACATGTATGTGTTCGCTGTTATGACCTGATCCTAGCATAACTTATACATGTATGTGTTCGCTGTTATGACCTGATCCTAGCATAACTTATACATGTATGTGTTCGCTGTTATGACCTGATCCTAGCGTAACTTATACATGTATGTGTTCGCTGTTATGACCTGATCCTAGCGTAACTTATACATGTATGTGTTCGCTGTTATGACCTGATCCTAGCGTAACTTATACATGTATGTGTTCGCTGTTATAATCTGATCCTAGCGTAACTTATACATGTATGTGTTTGCTGTTATAATCTGATCCTAGCGTAACTTATACATGTATGTGTTTGCTGTTATAATCTGATCCTAGCGTAACTTATACATGTATGTGTTTGCTGTTATAATCTGATCCTAGCGTAACTTATACATGTATGTGTTCGCTGTTATCATCTGATCCTAGCATAACTTATACATGTATGTGTTCGCTGTTATGACCTGATCCTAGCATAACTTATACATGTATGTCTCTGCTGTTACGACCTGATCCTAGCATAACTTATACATGTATGTGCCTGCTGTTACAATCTGATCCTAGCGTAACTTATACATGTATGTGTTCGCTGTTACCATCTGATCCTAGCACAACTTATACATGTATGTGTTCGCTGTTACCATCTGATCCTAGCGTAACTTATACATGTATGTGTCTGCTGTTACCATCTGATCCTAGCATAACTTATACATGTATGTGTCTGCTGTTACAACCTGATCCTGGCGTAACTTATACATGTATGTGCCCGCTGTTACCATCTGATCCTGGCGTAACTTATACATGTATGTGTTCGCTGTTACCATCTGATCCTGGCGTAACTTATACATGTATGTGTTCGCTGTTACCATCTGATCCTGGCGTAACTCACACATGTATGTGTTCGCTGTTACCATCTGATCCTGGCGTAACTTATACATGTATGTGTTCGCTGTTACCATCTGATCCTGGCGTAACTCACACATGTATGTGTCTGCTGTTACGACCTGATCCTGGCGTAACTCACACATGTATGCGTCTGCTGTTACGACCTGATCCTGGCGTAACTCACACATGTATGCGTCTGCTGTTATGACCTGATCCTGGCATAACTCACACATGTATGCGTCTGCTGTTACGACCTGATCCTGGCGTAACTCACACATGTATGTGTCTGCTGTTACGACCTGATCCTGGCGTAACTCACACATGTATGCGTCTGCTGTTACGACCTGATCCTGGCGTAACTCACACATGTATGCGTCTGCTGTTACGACCTGATCCTGGCGTAACTCACACATGTACGCGTCTGCTGTTACGACCTGATCGTAGCGTAACTCACACATGTATGCGTCTGCTGTTATGACCTGATCCTAGCGTAACTTATACATGTATGTGTCTGCTGTTACGACCTGATCCTAGCGTAACTTACACATGTATGTGTCTGCTGTTATAATCAATGCTGTTCATCGTTACCAACTTGGTGTACTTAGCTCATTAGCATGCTACCTAGGTTACAGTGTAGCTCACTTGAAGTTGCACTTGAAGTTGGCACTGATTCGCAGTCAAATGTCTTTTTATCATAACCATATGTGCATTTGATAGTCTTCAACAATTTTAATTAAATTAGGTATGTTTGGTTTGATGCCAACATCAGACGATCTCATTAGAATACAACGAAAGTTGTAATAAAAACAAAACATTGTGTCCATAACCCTCCACCCCCCCCACCCCCCCAAAAAAAATCAAATCAAACAAAACACAAAATAAACTTTATCATAGTCCAGCCAAACCTGAACAACAAAACCATAATACATGGTCAGAACTGTATCTCTGCACAATACAGAGTCGAATGGGCATTTGTCAAAATTGTGGTTGACTCCATGAATCTCTATCTAGTGCCTCGTCTATACAAGAACAGCCACTCCCGAGAAGATCCTTTACTGGAGATTTCATCAATCATATCAACAGGACTGCTGTATCAAAAAACAGTCAAAATGTAAATCAGTTTTAATGTCTGAAAAAATGTTACAAACATAGCAAACAGTTTATGAATAAGTACACTAAATTCTGCGTTACAGCTTGTTAAAAAAAAACCCCAATATATCTACAAAATATTTCCATATTTTTTGTTTATGGCTGAGCAGGTGGGTTTGTTTTAGTTATCATCAGCTACACCATAGAAATTGCATGTGATTTCCTTAAAGATTTGAGTCTTTTATAAACACAGGCCTTGGTATGTATTGCACTGTCTCCATGTTGGTCAAAGAAAGAGACACTTTTCCAGCTACACTACATGTATATGGGACACTTTTCCCAACTACACTATATGGGATCCTTTTCCCAGCTACACTATATGGGACCCTTTTCCCAGCTACACTATATGGGACCTTTTCCCAGCTACACTATATGGGACCCTTTTCCCAGCTACACTATATGGGACCCTTTTCCCAGCTACACTATATGGGACCTTTTCCCAGCTAACTATATGGGACCCTTTTCCCAGCTACACTATATGGGACCTTTTCCCAGTTACACTACATGGGACCCTTTTCCCAGCTACACTATATGGGACCCTTTTCCAGCTACACTATATGGGACACTTTTCCCAGCTATACTAATTGGGACCCTTTTCCAGCTATGCTATTTGGGACTCTTTTCCTAGCTACACTATATGGGGACCCTTTTCCCAGCTACACTATATGGGGACCCTTTTAATTAATTAATTTAATGACCATGGAAATAAAGTAAACAGCAATGAAAGAATGGTAAGAGCTGCATAATAATCTAAACAACAACTAAAAGCCAGTGACAGCTGCTTACATGTCTGTGCATTAATAGTTGTCTTTTTCAGTGGCGGCTATCCTTTAGTTCCCTTCTGAAATCCCCCAAATTCCCCTGCCAGTAAATCAGATAATTGTATTTGTTCCATCATCCAAGCCCAACCTGTCTGTGCCACTTACGACAAATCAAATACCGCACATTATCAATCCCAAACCCCAGAATCTGATCGTTTTGTTTACAATAAATCCAACAAAACACGTTTTCAATCCCCAATCTAAGAATCTCTATCTTTGTTTTCATTTCATTTTAGTCATCCATATACATCAGAAAATGGCTATTTTTTATTGGCTGCCAACAGCATTTGCAATAAATCTGCCCATGCATGTTTTCAATGTTTGCCTCAACAAGTTCAAGTGTTATTGTCAAACGCTGGCAAGACCAGCAAGTATCACACACTTGTGGCAGAACAGCTTCCTGTTGAAGGTTAAAACACTGGCAACAACATGTATTTACTGGATAATGGTATCGATTCAATTTTTTCTCTATTCCACAGCTTCGTCCTACAGCTGGCTGTTCACTGCATGCATGGCAGGAACACACTCCAGCAGGCAGGAGTGGACTGATAGATAGAAAGAAATAAATCAAATATATTGGACAATTGCATTCTCACCACACAGAATTACCAACGTGTGCCTCATTTGCTTAAATATTCAGAAAGATGGTCATTTCTAGTTGTGCCCAATTTGGTCAAATATTCGTCAGACATATCAATTTTTGTCAAACCGATGTGCATGCCTTATTAGGTCAAAACAGGCGGGATGTAGCTCAGTGGTAAAGTGCTCGCTTGATGCCCAGTCGGTCTGGAATCGATCCCCATTGGTGGGCCAGTTGGCTATTTCTTGTTCCTGCCAGTGCACCACAACTGGTATATTAAACGCTGAGGTATGTGTTACCCAGTCTGTGGGGGTGGTGTATATATAAGATCCTTTGTTACAAATGGAAAAATGTAGGGGATTTCCTATTTTAGACTATTTGTCCAAATTACCAAATGTTTGACATTCAATAAGTGATGATTAATAAATCAATGTGCTCTAGTGGTTTCATTAGAGAAACCAAACTTTATTAGGTCAAGACTATGTACAGTAGGTTGTTGTTTTTTCATGGTGCCTAATTTGGTCAAACATTCACCAGGTATATATTCCTGTGATAGGTTTTTTCCGTTTGTACAACTTCAGTTCAAATTTCTCCATGTAGCTGTTTTGTTATATATGCCATGCTAGGTCACAATTCAATAGGCAGTTGTTGTCATGCCTTTACGATGTAACAAGACAAGATATTGGTATTATTTTTCCCATGCTGAACATCTCTTTTTCTGACTGGCTGACATGACATTCCACATGGACTAGGTTTTTTTTAATTTATGAATTTTTACTACAGCTGTAAGCTTATCATCAGCTGTAAGCTTTATCATCAGCTGTTTACTTGTACTTACTATTTACTGCTGTTGATTTATGTGTACTTCTTACTATTGGGAATATAAATAA
The DNA here is from genome assembly GCF_016097555.1 of Gigantopelta aegis. Classification (NCBI taxonomy): domain Eukaryota; kingdom Metazoa; phylum Mollusca; class Gastropoda; order Neomphalida; family Peltospiridae; genus Gigantopelta; species Gigantopelta aegis. The sequence continues at coordinate 59,842,780 of NC_054712.1, read as the reverse complement.
TATATATTACTAATTTAGAACTGGTTGTAATTAGGTTTTCAAGAAACCAACAATGAACAAAAATTACTTGCTCCACTGACAATGAAACATTGTTACCTTTTAAACAGTACTGACTGTAGTGTTTACTATGGTAATAAAGATAATATTACTTTAAACACTGACTGTCTATGGTAATAAACATAATATTACATTCGTGTTAATGATACTTAATGTTTGCTACACTCATGCTTCACTCTTGCTTGGGCAATACTTATGTATGAACATTGTATGGACACTCATATAATATCCTCTGTATACACTCATATAATATCCTCTGTATACACTCATATAATATCCTCTGTATACACTGCTTAATGATATAGGGTCTGTGCCTTTAACGCATCTCATTGACATCTTATCACAGCTATTCATTGTCTGACATTTCTCACCCAATCAACCACACAGCATTGCTTTAAAGGGACTATCCTGAGTTTGCTGCCATGTTGATGACATACGAAAAAAAAATTATGACTAAAATTACATATTGAAGATATTTTCTTCTTTAGTTATTAGCATCTGTATAAATAGGTGTTTGTTGTCATCCCAATGTTTGTAATAGTCAAAACCAGATTTTACCATTCAATAATTTTGTGCTTATGAAAAGATATATATTACGAAGGCCCTTGAATTACATGTATGTACAGTATGGCTCAAAAATTGTTAAACCAATAGAAAATGTTTTAAAACAGTAAAATTTATTATACAGTATTTATATAAAAGATTTTTAAACCAATAATAATTATTAAACAGTATTATATATTAAAGATTTTTTAAAACAATAAAAATTATTAAATAGTATTTACACGCATCTGAACATTGCTGACCTCAGACAAAAGACTTAGGAGTTAAAACAAGGGGAGAGAAAAACAGGAAGCTCTGATTTCCTGTTGATAAGCACTCTCCTGTTCAGAAAGAAGAGCACTTGTTTAAAGTTCTGTGGGTTTCTAAAGTATTGCTATACACAAAGAATGGAAAGAAACATTTGTGATACACCAGCATAAAACTTAATCATGTCTGCGTTGTGTTTAATGTCTGCGTTGTGTTTAATGTCTGCATTGTGTTTAATGCTCAAAATCTACAAGGGTTTAGGTAGCAATTGCCGTGCATAAAGCATAATATGTCTCCTGATAATCAATTTAAGAAACAGCTTTTGCTTTCCATCTTATGTTTGAGCTTAAAGTATTCTGTTTAACGACATCACTAGAGCACATTGATTTATTGATCATCGGCTAATGGATGTCAAACATTTGATACTTTTGACATATAGTCTTAGAGAGGAAATCTGCTACATTTTGCCATTAATAGCAAATAATCTTTCATATGCACCATCCCACAGACAGGATAGTACATACATGTACCATGGTCATGCACTGGCTGGGATGAGAAATAACCCAATGGGTCCACTGATGGCGATCGATCCAAGACCAACCATGAATCAGGCAAACACTTTCAGTGGTACCATGGTCATGCACTGGCTGGGATGAGAAATAACCCAATGGGTCCGCTGATGGCGATCGATCCAAGACCAACCATGAATCAGGCAAACACTTTCCCACTGATGGCAATCGATCCAAGACCAACCATGAATCAGGCAAACACTTTCAGTGGTACCATGGTCGTGCACTAGCTGGGATGAGAAATAACCCAATGGGTCCACTGATGGCGATCGATCCAAGACCAACCATGAATCAGGCAAACACTTTCAGTGGTACCATGGTCGTGCACTGGCTGGGATGAGAAATAACCCAATGGGTCCGCTGATGGCGATCGATCCAAGACCAACCATGAATCAGGCAAACACTTTCCCACTGATGGCGATCGATCCAAGACCAACCATGAATCAGGCAAACACTTTCCCACTGATGGCGATCGATCCAAGACCAACCATGAATCAGGCAAACACTTTCCCACTGAGCTACACCCTGCCTCTCTTGTGTTTGAGACAATTCCAGATATATTCAGAATTTGTAACTTTCCACAATGATATATGTAATAAAAAGTTACATTACAAGTCTCATAAGCCTTGATATTCATTTTTTTTCTTCTTGTGAAATTTAAAGATTATACTTTGAATTAAAAAAATTTAAATGCTTACAAAAGGTTACACCGAAATAAGTTAATTTACAATTATTTAATAAATTTATACATGTATTATTGAAAAATCTAAAAATCATGTCAGTTTGGATATGCATAGCATCTGCTATTTTAACGGATTTGCAATGAAGTTAAAGTTTGTTTCATTTAACGACACCACTAGTGCACATTGATTTATTAATTATCAACGACTGAATGTCAAACATTTGGTCATTCTGACACAACATTTTTGAGACGAAAACCGCTATATTTTTTCATTAGTAGTAAGCAAGTTTTCATATGGACCATCCCATTGACAGGATAGCACATACTACAGCCTTTGATATACCAGTTGTGATGCACTGGCTAGAACAATAAATAGCCCAATCATGAATGGGTCAATCGATGGGGATTGATCCCAGAATGACCATGCAACAAGCAAACACTTTACCACTGTGCTATGTCCCACCCTTTCAATTCACAATAAATGTTTTCTATGTAATTTACATTTTTCACAAATGATTCTTAAGAAAACTATTGTTTACACAGAGATGCTATACGTTGCAACTTTTATACTGAGAATTTAATGTGGCAAAGGTTATATGTGTGATCGATTAATTATTTATTCATTCATTCAGTCATTCATTCATTTCAACTTATTTTTGAGCTTATATCTAATTAAGGTTCAAGCATGCTGTCCTGGACACACACCTCAGCTATCTGTGCAGGACAGTGGGCTAATGGTTAGTTGTTAGTACATGTAATTAGAAGTCAGTGTAGTGGTCTTAAAACAGTGAGCCATTAAAACCAGGCTGCGAACCCAGTACCTACCAGGCTGCGAACCCAGTACCTACCAGGCTGCGAACCCAGTACCTACCAGGCTGCGTACCCAGTACCTACCAGGCTGCGTACCCAGTACCTACCAGGCTAGGAACCCAGTACCTACCAGGCTGCGAACCCAGTACCTACCAGGCTGCGAACCCAGTACCCACCAGGCTGCGAACCCAGTACCCAGGCTGCGAACCCAGTACCCAGGCTGCGAACCCAGTACCCACCAGGCTGCGAACCCAGTACCCACCAGGCTGCGAACCCAGTACCCACCAGGCTGCGAACCCAGTACCCACCAGGCAGCTGCGAACCCAGTACCCACCAGGCAGCTGCGAACCCAGTACCCACCAGGCAGCTGCGAACCCAGTACCCACCAGGCAGCTGCGAAACCCAGTACCTACCAGGCTGCGAAACCCAGTACCTACCAGGCTGCGAACCCAGTACCTACCAGGCTGCGAACCCAGTACCTACCAGGCTGCGAACCCAGTACCTACCAGGCTTGAACCCAGTACCTACCAGACTGCGAACCCAGTACCTACCAGGCTGCGAACCCAGTACCTACCAGACTGCGAACCCAGTACCTACCAGGCTGCGAACCCAGTACCTACCAGACTGCGAACCCAGTACCTACCAGGCTGCGAACCCAGTACCTACCAGGCAAGTACCTACCAGGCTATGAACCCAGTACCTACCAGACTGCGAACCCAGTACCTACCAGACTGCGAACCCAGTACCTACCAGACTGCGAACCCAGTACCTACCAGGCTGCGAACCCAGTACCTACCAGGCAAGTACCTACCAGGCTATGAACCCAGTACCTACCAGACTGCGAACCCAGTACCTACCAGACTGCGAACCCAGTACCTACCAGACTGCGAACCCAGTACCTACCAGACTGCGAACCCAGTACCTACCAGGCTATGAACTGCGAACCCAGTACCTACCAGACTGCGAACCCAGTACCTACCAGGCTAAACCCAGTACCTACCAGACTGTGAACCCAGTACCTACCAGGCTGCGAACCCAGTACCTACCAGGCTGCGAACCCAGTACCTACCAGGCTGCGAACCCAGTACCTACCAGGCTGCGAACCCAGTACCTACCAGACTGCGAACCCAGTACCCAGGCTGCGAACCCAGTACCTACCAGACTTATGTCCGATGGCTTAACCATGACACCACCGAGGCCGGTATTAATTTATAGTTATTATTTACAAATGTATCTAAAAATAGTGAAATATGATAATTGCAACTTAGCTAATGCAAATTTTAAAATGTTACAAATTCAAGAATATTTTAAAAAACTCTTTTTTTTTTAATATTGCAAAAACAAATGTGAGCTATGGTTTCCCTTAAAGAGTGTTGCAATTAGCCATGGCAGATATTTTTTAGCAGAGCATCCATGAATGTTTTAACCATTTTGCACTGCTGATGTGTTGTTTTGGATATTCCTTGAGGATCTTATACACATGGAAGCATCAGTGCAATTATGTTTATATATATAAACATGACTGTCCAAACAGGCAAAATGTTGGTTTAGACAGATGCTGGTTTGGACAGTCATGTTTATATATATATATACGTGTAAACCAGCATACTTTAAAGTCCCGTCCAGCTATTGTTAATGTATTAGGAATAAAACCTTGCCTACACCGGATGCTGTCTATTCCGGACTTTGGAAGGAAGGAAGGAGATGTTTTATTTAACGACGCACTCAACACATTTTATTTACAGTTATATGGCGTCAGACTTATGGTTAAGGACCACACAGATATGAAGAGAGGAAACCCGCTGTCGCCACTACTCTTTTATATGCACCATCCAACAGACAGGATAGCACATACCACAGCCTTTGGTATACCAGTCATTGTGCACTGGCTGGAACGAGAAATAGCCCAATGGGCCCACCGAAGGGGATCGATCCCACACTGACCGCGCATCTGACGGGTGCTTTACCACTGGGCTACATCCCGCCCCTATTCTGGACTTCGAATGCAAATTCAAGAAGAAAAGAACGGTTTAACCTCTACTGTCAGCCAGTGGCCACCTTTTACACAACAAGCCTTTCCCCAGGAATTGTTTAAGGCACTTACATATTTAGCATCAGTATAACACAAATCAAGCCAAAATTAGTGGGGTTGTGGGTTGAAAACAGTTGAGTGTTTGCCTTCAATCCAGCTAATCTTGTAGTTTATTTGTTGTTTTTTTAAACTTTTTTAAAGTAACCCATCAATTCCCCACCCCAACAATTTCATAATTTGCGCCATGTGTTTGCTGTTGATTTCAGCGTCGTTCTAAATGCTTGTTGTGATTTCTGCTTGTAAAATACCTAGGCTAAGAATGCTGACTGCACAGTATATTCCATTTATAAAAAAACAAAAAAACAAAAACAAAAAAAAACCTTAATAAAATTAAAATTTACGGTCTTTTTAAAATCCAGCTAACTTATTAAATGTCACCTCACAAATATATATATCTTAGATTATCTAACAAATATGATTATTGTAAACTAATTCAGTGTATGTTTAACTGCAATTTGTATAAATACTGTATGTTCATTTCCCGCAATTGCGATCTGCATGTGTGATCAGGGCCATAGGTACAAAATTAACAAAGACAAAGGAAATAACCGAAATTGCAGTTAGGTATCCACTGATGCAAACAACTATTATTTTTCTACAAATTTACATCAAGATTTACTTCTGTATAATCGTATTGTTTAATGTCCGCAATGATGTCTCTTGACACGTGGGTGTCAGCTGACTCTGAAGTGTGACGTATATTCGCGCCGAGAGCTTTCCTCAGTTCAGCCAACGAACGTTCTTTCTAACGTTTGCGAACTATTTGATTGGTGTCCGTCGTGTCCATTTGTTTTAACGTGTAGCGAACGTTTTGTTTTCGCTTGGTCTGGCTGAACCCAGACCTTGGGATAGCCTACATGTTTTTCAGCCCTGATCTGTCATGTGTATTCAAATTGACATGCATTGTCAGTTTGTTTTTATTACTTTGGTTCAAAGACTTTACAAAGTTAAAATAACAAGTTACAGATCTTCTAGACATTGAATCACCGTCACATTGCTGTCATACATGTCGAATGCATGCTGTTAAAATTAATAACCTCGATTATTAAAATAAGCAAACATCATAAGGCCTACGCCGTATTCTGGATAACACCGTTTCTCGTTACTGGTCGCGAGATCGCTATTACGCTAATTGAATATTTGGTATTATTATGTTTGAGGTGTCGGATAGATTATGTAACCGTTTGTTCACATCAGAATTTAGAAAATGGCTTAGCCAAAATTTTAACCAATTGCAAATTTTATAAGCCATTTTTAAAAAAATAAAAATTTAATTAGCCAATGGCTAATTTGGCTACTGACAGCACGAGCCCTGGATGTTTTCAGTGTGTTTTGGGAAGGGGGTATTAGGACAGAAATTACTGATTACCAATTTAACTTTGCAAGCTTACATTGCAAGGTCTGCCTTGAGACCTTGCTGTGAAAACAAGTGAGGGAAGTGACTCACTGCTCACCTAATTTAGATTATGGGGAGTCATTTAGGATATACCATACTGATACCATACTGTATAAATTCAAATGTTAAGGGGAGCTAAGATTTTTTCATTTCATTTCAACTTATTTTTTCGTGCTTATATCCAATTAAGGTTCAAGCACGCTGTCCTGGGCACACACCTCAGCTATCTGGGCTGTCTGTCCAGGACAGTAGGTTAATTGTTAGTTGGTTAGTAGTTAGTGAGAGAGAAGAGGGTGTAGTGGCCTTACACCTACCCATTGAGCCCTTAAGAACTCGCTCTGAGTTGGAGCCGGTACCGGGAGGAGCTAAGAATTACACTCCTTGAATTATAGTCTCTGGGGAGTGTTGGGGAGAGAGTCATAGCTCTCCTTGAACAAGGTCTGTATATTTTTGTGCACATTAAACCAGTGCAAAAAAAAGAGAAAAAAAAAGAGGAAAATAACATGAATGAAGTTTTGTATATTAAAGTGACAGACCATAGTTTTTAAATACTGCAGCATATTTTTCGCTGTCAGAGCCATTTTTGGATATTTTATTATTTAGATTTTCCACACATCAGAAATGCTTCCCCTCATTCTGGTATTTTTAATACCACGAAATCCATACATTTCAAATTTTTAAAAATGCACATACATAACCAAACCTAGTATCCATCTTCACAGGTTGAAACTAGCGTCTGTGACTTTAACCAAACCTAGTGTCTATCTTCACAGGTTGAAGCTAGGGTCTGTGACTTTAACCAAACCTAGTGTCTATCTTCACAGGTTGAAACTAGCATCTGTGACTTTAACCAAACCTAGTGTCTATCTTCACAGGTTGAAGCTAGGGTCTGTGACTTTAACCAAACCTAGTGTCTATCTTCACAGGTTGAAACTAGCATCTGTGACTTTAACCAAACCTAGTGTCTATCTTCACAGGTTGAAGCTAGGGTCTGTGACTTTAACCAAACCTAGTGTCTATCTTCACAGGTTGAAACTAACATCTGTGACTTTAACCAAACCTAGTGTCCATCTTCACAGGTTGAAACTAGGGTCTGTGACTTTAACCAAACCTAGTGTCTATCTTCACAGGTTGAAACTAGCGTCTGTGACTTTAACCAAACCTAGTGTCCATCTTCACAGGTTGAAACTAGCGTCTGTGACTTTAACCAAACCTAGTGTCCATCTTCACAGGTTGAAACTAGTGTCTGTTACTTTAACCAAACCTAGTGTCCATCTTCACAGGTTGAAGCTAGGGTCTGTGACTTTAACCAAACCTAGTGTCCATCTTCACAGGTTGAAGCTAGGGTCTGTGACTTTAACCAAACCTAGTGTCTATCTTCACAGGTTGAAACTAGCGTCTGTGACTTTAACCAAACCTAGTGTCTATCTTCACAGGTTGAAACTAGCATCTGTGACTTTAACCAAACCTAGTGTCCATCTTCACAGGTTGAAACTAGCGTCTGTGACTTTAACCAAACCTAGTGTCCATCTTCACAGGTTGAAACTAGCGTCTGTGACTTTAACCAAACCTAGTGTCCATCTTCACAGGTTGAAGCTAGGGTCTGTGACTTTAACCGTAACCTAGTGTCCATCTTCATAGGTTGAAACTAGGGTCTGTGAATTTAACGAAACCTAGTGTCCATCTTCACAGGTTGAAGCTAGGGTCTGTGACTTTAACCAAACCTAGTGTCTATCTTCACAGGTTGAAACTAGCGTCTGTGACTTTAACCAAACCTAGTGTCCATCTTCACAGGTTGAAACTAGCGTCTGTGACTTTAACCAAACCTAGTGTCCATCTTCACAGGTTGAAACTAGCGTCTGTTACTTTAACCAAACCTAGTGTCCATCTTCACAGGTTGAAGCTAGGGTCTGTGACTTTAACCAAACCTAGTGTCCATCTTCACAGGTTGAAGCTAGGGTCTGTGACTTTAACCAAACCTAGTGTCTATCTTCACAGGTTGAAACTAGCGTCTGTGACTTTAACCAAACCTAGTGTCTATCTTCACAGGTTGAAACTAGCATCTGTGACTTTAACCAAACCTAGTGTCCATCTTCACAGGTTGAAACTAGCGTCTGTGACTTTAACCAAACCTAGTGTCCATCTTCACAGGTTGAAGCTAGGGTCTGTGACTTTAACCTTAACCTAGTGTCCATCTTCATAGGTTGAAACTAGGGTCTGTGAATTTAACGAAACCTAGTGTCCATCTTTACAGGTTGAAACTAGGGTCTGTGACTTTAAGACAGACTAGTGAACATATGACTGAAAACTGATCAATGACCATCAACATATTTACCTTCATTTCCATAGATATGCAATGAAAACACAATGGACAAACATGCCAAACAATTGATCTGACCCAATTCAGTGAAAAAACACCAAGTCAGTGGAAATAGGATAAAATTTTCAACATATTGGTCAATGAAAATAGGATCAAATGTTCAACATATTGGTCAATGAAAATAGGATCAAATGTTCAACATATTGGTCAAGAAGTCGACAAAGAAAGGGAAACATCTCACTCACTTGAATGTCAAGTCTTTGGGGATTTCAAATGACAGCTAATTGATCAAGTCAGGCAGAATAATTATAGGGACAAGCTTCGATTCTTATTACAAGTGCATGAATGTCAGATGCAGGGCAGTCAGAGTTATACAGCTGTGCATCGCATTATGAGTCAGTCAGCAGACGTGTTATAAAAAAAAAAATCAAGGTTTAAGCTGTTGGTCGATAAATCGCAAAAAGTGATTTAAAATTGAATTTGGCAAATCTTTTTTGTTTGTTTTGTTTAACGACACTAGTAGAGCACACTGATTTATTGGATGTCAAACATTTGGTAATTTTTAAATATTGTTTTAGAGAGGAAACCCGCTAGATTTTTCCGTTAGTAGCAAAGGATTGTTTATATGCACCATCCAACAGACAGGATACCACATACCACAGCCTTTGATATACCAGTTGTGGTGCACTAGCTAGAACGATAAACAGCCCAATGAACCCACCAACGACAATTAATCCCAGACTGAATACGCATCAAGTGACCACTTTACCATTGGGCTGCATACCGCCCAATTTGGTGAATATATGTCATGACAAATTCACCAAAATGCTAATTTGAAAACTGTGTGTCATTTGCTTGTGCATATCTATTTTAAAAATAATGCTGTTTAGCTAAATGTTACTTGAATTTGCCTGCAGATTTTCTGATAAAATTCACCAAACTGCATAACTGAACCCACCCACCACAAAGTCTACAGTACACCACTGTTGTATGCATTTGTGATATCATATGGTAGATTCCAGTTGAATAAAATAACAATTATGGTGCTTCCCACATACTTCCTCATGTGATAATTTTGAGAATAACCCTAACTATACTGAGACAAAAATAAACAAATTTACGTCACTATTAGCATCATATTGTTTGTGTAAAATACAAACATGTAATGTGGGACTGAATGTCTGTGATGTGGGACTGAATGTCAATAATGGGGAACTGATTGTCTGTGATGTGGGACTGAATGTCAGCAATGTGGGACTGAATGTCTGTGATGTGGGACTGAATGTCAGCAATGTGAAACTGAATGTCAGCAATGTGGAATTAAATGTCAGCAATGTGGGACTGGATGTCAGCAATGTGGGACTGGATGTCAGCAATGTGGGACTGAATGTCAACAATGTGGGATTTAAGTTAGTAATGTGGGACTGAATATCAGCAATGTGGGACTGAATGTCAGCAAAGTGGTACTGAACATCGGCAATGTGGGACTGAATGTCAGCAAAGTGGTACTGAACATCGGCAATGTGGGACTGAATGTCAGCAAAGTGGTACTGAACATCGGCAATGTGGGACTGAATGTCAGCAAAGTGGTACTGAACATCGGCAATGTGGGACTGAATGTCAGCAAAGTGGTACTGAACATCAGCAATGTGGGACTGAATGTCAGCAATGTGGGACTGAACATCAGCAAAATGGTACTGAACATCAGCAATGTGGGACTGAATGTCAGCAAAGTGGTACTGAACATCAGCAATGTGGGACTGAATGTCAGCAAAGTGGTACTGAACATCAGCAATGTGGGACTGAATGTCAGCAAAGTGGTACTGAACATCAGCAATGTGGGACTGAATTTCAGCAAAGTGGTACTGAACATCAGTAATCCCAAACAAAAATTGCAAGCTTAATAAATAGCTGATAACTAGCTGGTAACTACCTTGCAACAAGGTTGTACAAGCATATTTTACACGGTAGTAACTACCGCGTTTCGAGCTAGTATTTGGAACCTTTTTACAACCTTTCGACAAGCTTCCTGCAAGCTTGCTACGAGCTTCCCACAAGCTTGCGACTAGCTTCCCGTACACTTGCAACTAGCTTCCCACAAGCTTGCGACGAGCTTCCCGCAAGCTTGCAACAAGCTTCCCGCACACTTGCAACGAGCTTCCCGCAAGCTTGTTCAGTTTAAGCTAGTATTTGGAACCTTTTTACAACCTTGCTGCAAGCTTGCTACGAGCTTCCCGCAAGCTTGCTACGAGCTTCCCGCAAGCTTGCGACGAGCTTCCCGCAAGCTTGCGACGAGCTTCCCGCAAGCTTGCGATGAGCTTCCTGCAAGCTTGCAACGATCTACCTACAAGCTTGCACCATCATCAGTGGCAGCCATCTTGCATCTTGTATAATTCTTCAAAAAAACTAAACAATGGTTTTAAAGTGAAAAACATGAACAGTTAAAACAAAAAAATAGGTGCTACATGTTGTCAGATACTTAGGCCACAATATTAGTTTACCTGTCTGATAAACATGTTCCATGTATGTTCGATAGTCTTGACTAAACTAATATGCTAAAAAGCTCCTGGTCCTATATTCTTCTTCTTCTTGTTTTAGGTTATATTCCTCCACTATCTGGAGATCCACACTGTGGTGTGTAAAGTCATTTGTTTGTTTCTTCTTGTTTTCTTTTTTCTCCTGTTCCACCAAGCAGGATTTAACCAAACTTGGTCCAAATGATCCTCTTATAGACTTGACCAAGTGTTGTTATTTTTCAGGCCAATAAAAATTCCAAGATGGCCGCCCTGGCCTCTGAATAACTGAGACATTTTTAACTTTTACTCAAGTTCCACCATGCAATTTTAAACCATATGTATTCCTAATGATCCTCTCATGGCCCTGACCAAGTTTGTTATTTTTTGGGCAGATTTAAAATCAAAATAGCTGCCCTGGCCTCTGATTGACAGAGACATTTTTTTGCTTCTTCTCAAGGTCCACCAGGCAGGTTTCAATCAAACTTAGTCCAAATGATTCTCTCATGACTTACTAAGTGTTGTTATTTTTGTGGCTGATTCAAAATCCAAGATGGCCACCCTGGCCTCTGATTGGCTCAGACATTTTCAACATCTTCTCAAATTCCACCAGGCTAATTTCAACCAAACATGGCCCATGTCATCCTCTCATGGCCATGCATATGTTATTATTTTGGGGGCCAATTGAAAATCCAATCATTACAAGACGATTCTGTTTTAACCATATTGTATTATCATTCGTATGTATTAATATTAATTTTGTTTTAATTATTATTGTAAATACTATCTAAATCTGTTACATGTATGTTTGGTTGTTTAGCCACTGTTCCCACTGAATTTGATCAATCATATGAGAAGTTATGAATTAAAATTAAAAAAACCATGAAAATGATTTGGTCTTAGCTTTTTCTCCACAAGTGTAGACATGCTTGCACATATGAAGATATGCTTGCAGCAAGCTAGCAAAAATGAAAACATGCTTGCGGGAAGCTTGCACAGTTGAAGATATGCATGCATTAAGCTTGCGCATGCTTTCACAAATGAAAACATGCATGCGGCAAGCTTGCAGAAATACTGAATATCTTACGCAAGCTAAATGTTAGCTTGCAAATAGCTTGCATTGCTTGTACTACCTTGTAACAACCTTGTAACTACCTTGCAACAACCTAGCCACAAGCATGCATTTTTGTTTGGGATGTGGGACTGAATGTCAGCAAAGTGGTACTGAATATCAGCAATGTGGGACTGAATGTCAGAAAAGTGGTACTGAACATCAGCAATGTGGGACTGAATGTCAGCAAAGTGGTACTGAACATCAGCAATGTGGGACTGAATGTCAGCAAAGTGGTACTGAACATCAGCAATGTGGGACTGAATGTCAGCAAAGTGGTACTGAACATCAGCAATGTGGGACTGAATGTCAGCAAAGTGGTACTGAATGTCAGCAAAGTGGTACTGAACATCAGTAATGTGGGACTGAATGTCAGCAATGTTGGATTTAAGTTAGTAATGTGGGACTGAATGTCAGAAATGTGGGACTGAGTGTCAGAAATGTGGGACTGAATGTTAGCAATATGGGACTGAATGTTAGCAGCGTGGGACTGAAAGTCAGCAATGTGGGACTGAACATCAGTAACACAGTTGACATACTGATGAGAGTTTTTGCTGCAGCAATTTTTTGCTGTTAATTTTGGCGTAATCCCTTATTTCTTTCCATTAGTATATGTCAAGGAAAGAAATATATGTTCAAAAACAGCTCACAAAAAAGACAACCTGCTAACATAATGCTATATTTATTTTGTCAAAACAAAAAGAAAAAAAAAGAAAAAAAGAAACAGAAGAAAAAAGAGATGATAAACATCGCCATTATGCACTAATGAAATATTGAATGAATTTTGACAGCTAACTGCGCCATGCACGGACATGCGGTTCACATAAGTGGTAATTAGCAACTGTTTCAGAACCATGCTTCTTGGAAGTCAGAAAGGCCATCCAGCCCCGAGACCATTTTCCAAATTGCTTCCTCTGATTAATGGACATCTCATCTTTGACAAGCTGTCATCCAGCAAGACAGTCAATCTGAGCACACCAGAGCACATATCAGTGTAGGCTTTCTGTGGCTCAAGTCTTGGAACTAATAACATTCACCACCGAACGCACTGACCCGACTCCATACCATGATAGCTGGGAGTGTACAACAGCCAAGCATCGGAGCGATAAATGTATATAATACCATCATAACTGCATTATATTAATTTTCATATTAGCACAATTTTCACAGCTAGGACGCTGTTACTTTGCGGCACTTTATTCATTTATGTCTTAGTAATAAATATCTACTATGAGATTAGTCTTTCTAAATGAGCATCTGGAACATAAACAGGGTGGATAACATGATTAAAAGGATGTGTGTAACATTAAATTAATGTTACAAAGGTGATAATAAGGGGCTGGATTTACGAAGCCTGTTTTTCTTAAACATAGGTGTTCAAGCATTGTAAATTATGTATGTAGTAACACACGGGTAAGACATAAACAGGTGTTCAAGCATTTTAAATTATGTATGTAGTAACACACGGGTAAGACATAAACAGGTGTTGAAGCATTGTAAATTATGTATGTAGTAACACACGGGTAAGACATAAACAGGTGTTGAAGCATTGTAAATTATGTATGTAGTAACACACGGGTAAGACATAAACAGGTGTTGAAGCATTGTAAATTATGTATGTAGTAACACACGGGTAAGACATAAACAGGTGTTGAAACATTGTAAATTATGTATGTAGTAACACATTGTAAATTATGTATGTAGTAACACACGGGTAAGACATAAACAGGTGTTGAAGCATTGTAAATTATGTATGTAGTAACACACGGGTAAGACATAAACAGGTTTTGAAGCATTGTAAATTATGTATGTAGTTACACACGGGTAAGACATAAACAGGTGTTGAAGCATTGTAAATTATGTATACTACTCAAAAGAATTTAAGGGTCAAAAATGTATAACCAAATAAGTTTCAGAGTGTATTAGATTGATGATGTAAACTACACCAAATTTTTTATTTATTGTTCCATGTTTACAAAAAACCCACAAATAAACGTCACTGTACACAAGAAAGTCACATGACATGCTGTCAAAGTTGAAGGTTGTCAAACATGGATTTTACACATTAGAACATTCGTTTAATAGTGTGTGAATCCACCCCTGGCGCGAATACACTCGACACATCGTTGCCTCATGCTGTTGATCAGACGTCTGAAGAACTCTTGGGGAATGGCCTGCCACTCTGCCATAAGAAGTTGACCCAGATCATGAAGGTTGGCCGGAGGGGCATGGTTATCCCGAACTCTCCTGCCTAATTCGTCCCAGGCGTGCTCTATTGGGGCCAAGTCAGGCAAATATGCTGGCCAATCCATCCTGGCAATACCTTGTAAAGCATCGAAATAAGAACTTGTCCCGTTGTCCTGACAAGTAAAAATCTGTTTGGATAAGCAAAATGTACCCCAGTATAATTGTCCACTGGGCAAGTGAAAATGTTCAATGCAGTTTCATTCTGAGCAATCAAAAACATCATCCTTGCACTTTAGTAAAGCCAACTACTTATTTGGACAAGTGGAACTATTGGCACGCAGGTAGATTTGTAGATGTACTTGTCTGGTGGACTATTGAACATTACAAATCATTATCTTGCATCTAGATACTAGTATGTAATACACTTAATAAAGCGTGTTATTTTTAAATATGACTTTTAAAAACTGTTAAAACTTACCTTGATCTCTTTCACTAAAACCTCTGGTCTTCTTGCACTTTTTAAAAGTTTTTCATATTTGTACATATGTTTCTGAAAAACAGAATTTTTTGAAAGGTTGTATTATATAAAACACATGCAAACTGATACTATGTTCTTAGAGTTTTTTCCAGTAAGTTATATTTTTCAAACATCATTTTGACAATTTTCATAATAAAAATCACTCAAACCATTCACTAAACATATTCATGCAAAAAAAAAAAAATTATATGCAATTTTAGAAATAACTTTATTTGAAAAAACGTTTTCCATTTTGCTCATGACAACTTGAGAAAAACATATTGTTATTCAAATCCAGGACACCAAAATCAATAATTTTAACATCAAACAAGCAGAAAAAAGACATAAAATAATTAATATGACAGAATATTTCTTTTAACAATATTGATTTTGTGTGTAACATTTGAGTAAGACTATTCCTCGTTTATTGATCTCCATGGCAGCAAATAGTATGTTTAAAAACCAAGCCAAATGCGTGACTTATAGCTTGGTGGTAACCTGGCAGCATGAGGGGTGATAGATCACACATTTTTAAATCTTAGTCCAACCTATAGTCTGTCCCTTTTTAAATCTTAGTCCAACCTATAGTCTGTCCCTTTTTAAATCTTAGTCCAACCTATAGTCTGTCCCTTTTTAAATCTTAGTCCAACCTATAGTCTGTCCCTTTTTTCATACTCTGAAATTTACTACAAGTTATTTATTTCTGAACCGATTGATTTATAAATAGAACACAAAAATAGTTGGGGGTTTTTAATTTCCAAAACACTTTTACGTTTCTTGTTATGTCAAACAAAACTGAAATTAATAACAAAAAACATTTTTAAAGAATGATGTGATGGACTGTAGCTCCATCAATGGTAATTAATGGCAATATGGCATGATGTCTTCACCATGAGCAAAATGAAGGCGAGCTGTACACTCTTCTTAAAGGATGCCATGTGGGCATTGATATGAAGTTTCAAATGAAATTCGTTAAAACATTTATTGCCAGACGATCGATTTCGAGCTTTCTTAAAACGTTCCAGGCAAGTATATAATGGAGGGGAGTGGGAGTGATCACTAAGTCTGGTAGGTACAGGATTTGCAGCCTGGTACCGGCCCTGGTGGTGTCGTGGTTAAGCCATCGGACATAGGGCTGGTAGGGACATAAGGCTGGTAGGTACAGGGTTAGCAGCCCGGTACCGGCCCTGGGGTCTAATGCATGAATCGAGACAATGACATTGTCTCGGACTATTTGCGAATGCCGAAACTTTCACGTGAAAGTCAGAATGCATGAATGAAGACAAGCCAAAGTCTGGGACTATTGGAGGGACGAAATCGCTCGAATTTTGGACCTGCTACAACCCAGGCGTAAATACAATAGTTTCTGACAACCGGTTACATTCAGTATAGCTGATGTTGCACTGATGTGTCTTATAGACTTGCGATTAGGGTTAACTGAATTTATACCCACATTTTGGACGCAGGGGCAGATCCAGCATTTTGTAAAAGGGGGAGGGGCCTCACAAAATTATAAAAAGGGCAATTTCGTTTTGTCGAAGGCAAATTATCCGACCTCCCAAAGAGTGCAAGATCTTTATGCGGGTTTGGGGACATGTTCACCGGAAATTGTTGAAATAAAGATACCCAGAGACGTGTTTTCATAACAGTTGAGTGTTTTGCATTGTGGGTGATGAATTTAAAAAGGACACTTAAAACGGAAGCCCTCTGGGCCCGCCAATGGGACGTATATAATGTCGATCAAATATATCATAATTTTCTGTTGTACCGGTATATCATTTATCAACTACATGTCAATAGGAACCGGAGGCCTGTGACTCCCATCTACCACCCAAATTATTAACTTTTTAGTCCTACAAATACATAAATGAAACAAACAAATCGTTTGTCTCCCCCGCTCTACCTCAACATAATAGCATGTGCCTTACATTTCACATATTGTTACTGCAGACCTCATCTAATTAGCAGCATGATGGGTGATATTCCGCACACATCGTGGTTTACAAAATTCCACTCAAAAACAGTATGTAAAAAATGTTTCGAACAAGATCATCTGTGCCCAGAGCCCTTTCAATTTGAACAAAAGGTTTTTATTTGGTATATTATAACAATCATTGTGTGGAACTGACAATAGATATTGATACTGTCGTACTAAAGTTTTTTCTTTATTAATGACTTACTGTTGGGTGTCACTTATCATTAATCAAGTTAATACAGGTTCATATAACTTTAACATTGCAGAACACATTAAGCATAATTACGTATTTCTTTCATTCAAGTTTTTAATCACGACCGTTATTGTTATTTTTACAATTTCCATTTGAATTTATTATTCAGAATTAATAGTGGGAGTACTTGTTTGTTAAAAGTCTTAAATACAGGTCTATAATAGTTTTATTGTCAGTTATAACTTTAAATTATATGTTAAACTTTTAACATTTTATTACCATAGTTGAATTGTGGTGTCAAGATATGCAGCAAAATTATAGCTATGATAGTACCAATATCTGATGTTGGTCCTACACTATGAGTTATACAAATCTTATTCGCGTAAAATACGAAGAAGAAAAAAAGTTTTATTTAACGACACCACTGGAGTACTTTTGTTTATTAATCATCGGTTATTGCATGTCAAACATTTTGTCATGTTTTTACTAGTAGTCTTAAAGGAAACCCGCTATATTTTTCCATTAGCAGCAAGGATCGTTTATATGCATTTCCCCACAGACAGGACCACATATACCACGGCTTTGATATACCATTCATGAGGGGGGTATTCGATTGCCTTAATTCGATGTTACGTAAAGGGGAAATTAAATACAAAATTGGCAATTTACAGGTATGGCTTAATTGGCACGCGCAAATCTAAGATTTTTGAATAGCGTGGCCCATAATCTTGTGATGGATTAAAAAAATTAATCACAATTATAAAGTAACAGACATGTTGCTGCGAAACACTAGTTTCTCTGATTTAAACCCCCCAGCTTTCTTCATATTTTCTCACCTTATTAATAATTTGTGCTACAGTGCCACCATGGTCACCCACGACATTACCTTTATTAGCAATACTCACCACAATAAATATTGCAGAGAGTAGTTCCATTATAAATACAAAATCAATGTGATGTCAAAAATGTTTTCTATTATTTCTTGCAATATTATAGTTTATATATTGGAGTGTTTCAGTGCAAGAAAATTCTTGGGATTTCCTACTTTATAAATAGAAATACAGCGAATGCTCTGACAATCGTGCTAAAGTCTCGAACTTCACTGTCGTAGTCGCACGTCGGGTCCATGCATAGAAAACTGACGACGCCAAAGTCTTGACGTATATAGTCCGGGACAATGAGTTGTTAGAGACTTTCGGTTGTCTCGGTTCATGCATGAGACCCCTGGTGGTATCGTGGTTAAGCCATCGGACATAGGGCTGGTAGAGACATACGGCTGATAGGTACAGGATTTGCAGCCCGGTACTGGCCCTGGTGGTGTCATGGTTAAGCCATCGGACATAGGGCTGGTAGAGACATACGGCTGATAGGTACAGGGTTCGCAGCCCGGTACAGGCCCTGGTGGTGTCATGGTTAAACCATCGGACATAGGGCTGGTAGAGACATACGGCTGATAGGTACAGGGTTCGCAGCCCGGTACCGGCCCTGGTGGTGTCGTGGTTAAGCCATCGGACATAGGGCTGGTAGGGACATAAAGCTGGTAGGTACAGGGCTTGCAGCCCGGTACCGTCTCCCACCCAGTAGAAGTGTTAACTACTCAATGGGTAGGTGTAAGACCACTACACCCTCATCTCTCTCACTAACCACTAACAACTAACCCACTGTCCTGGAGAGACAGCACAGATAGCTGAGGTGTGTGCCCAGGACAGCATGCTTGAACCTTAATTGGATATAAGCACGGAAATAGGTTGAAATAATAATACCGTATTTGACCGGAAATAAGCCCATGTCTTTGAATAAGCCCCCCTCCATTTTGATAGCATTTAAGAAATTAGGCCCTCATTCGTAAATAAGCCCACCCCCAACTTCGTCACCTTATAAATAACACAAAACTGCAAGTTTGCTCAAAGTTCATTTAAAAGGTCATACCTCCTGCAAATAATTAAACACACATGTAACACAATATTTTACCACCAGTGAGATTTAGTAGTCTATTGTTTTCAATTTCATGCCTGCAGTATTTCTTTGAAGTACCCAAACCCAAGTCTGAACTAAAACCAATGTCTATTTTTACCACCACAATGTGTCCGCAGTTAATGCTAATTAGGCAAATACCTTATTCTGATTGGCTAAGAACAATGGCCTAGATTGACAATTCTTTGTAGTGTAAGCTGGCTGCCTGTCAGAAACGTGTGTATACACTATTGAGTTTGTAGTTTAAGTCTTCTCAGCATTAAATTTTGAATGTAAATAAACAGCACTGGTAAGTAATTGTAACATAGAAGGTGCGTTTCTGATAATTAGATACTAGTAAAAAAAAACAATTTAATTAATAAACAATTATTATTTATTAATAACAAATGGAACACTAATTAATAGATGTGCTACTGGATGTTTTTCATTTTCTTCCTAGTTCATTTAATTATTATTTATTTTAATTATTAGTTTTTTTGTGTTTTTTTCAACAAAACTGGCCCCTTGTCTGGGAATAAGCCCACCCCATGCTAAGCTTACAATGAGTTGTCTTGGCCCCCTGGGCTAATTTCCGGTCAAATACGGTAATAGTGATCAATAGCCTTTCCTGGCAAAGACTGGCATGTCATTCTGTGGGGAGATACATATTAATTTTTTATAATCAAACATGATTGCTAATAAAACTGTAGGTTCTTGCACATAAAGCACCAGTTCATTAACATTAATAAAACTGTAGGTTCTTGCACATAAAGCACCAGTTCATTAATATTAATAAAACTGTAGGTTCTTGCACATAAAGCACCAGTTCATTAATATTAATAAAACTGGGTTCACACCCACTGAGTGTGCACTCAGGTACTGCATGACTCCCACCAAGAGAGAGCTTTAACAGCTCAATAGGGAAAAAAGAAAGAAATGTTTTATTTAACGACGCACTCAACACATTTTATTTACGGTTATATGGTGTCAGACATATGGTTAAGGACCATACAGATTTTGAGAGGAAACCCGCTGTCGCCACTATATGGGCTACTCTTCCGATTAGCAGCAAGGGATCTTTTATTTGCGCTTCCCACAGGCAGGATAGCACAAACCATGGCCTTTGTTGAACCAGTTATGGATCACTGGTCAGTGCAAGTGGTTTACACCTACCCATTGAGCCTTGCGGAGCACTCACTCAGGGTTTGGAGTTGGTATCTGGATTAAAAATCCCATGCCTCGACTGGGATCCGAACCCAGTACCTACCAGCCTGTAGACCGATGGCCTACCACGACGCCACCGAGGCCGGTAGCTCAATAGGGAGACATATGGCCACTACATCAAGTTTTCTATCATTAACCACTAACAATTAACATACGGACAAGAAAGCTGATTTGTATGCCTAGGACAGCGTGTTTTAATCTTAATTGGATATAAGCTCAAAAATAAATTAAAATGTAATGTAATAAAATGCTGTTAAAAAAAAACAAGCCAAAGAATATCTGGATCATATTTCCAGGACAGCGTGTTTGAATCTTAACTGGATATAATGAATGACTGAATGAATGTTTAACGACACCCTAGCACAAAAATACACTAATTGGATAATGGGTGTTACAAAAGATAAGTATATGAAAATATTATTTATATAATTATGTAAAACTGAGATGACTTCGTGGAACAGGGCCCTGGATCACATGTCCAGAACAGTATAAAATGTAAACAAATGAAAGCTTACCTTCCACTGTATAGCAAACAACCACTGATCTCGTAGGTATCCATTATTTGCCTGGAATGAGAAATAGCACAGAGAATATTAGTAACAGTTACCTATCAACACTACGAGCTATTCCGTGTACATATCTCTGCTTATATTAGGCCATAACGAAATAAAACAAAGATTTTCATCCTGTCCACCCCCGGGTTTTTGTTTTAATTGGCCAATTAAAATATATATGATGCCTGATGTGAAGTATTTTCAATGTCCTGAAAACATAAAGTAAAAAAACACAACTTCACCCGAAAATATTTTGAAAAAGATTTGGATGAAATTGTAATATTTAATTTATAATAATGTCCTAATGACTGCCACATGGTAATTTTGACATGCAACATGGCATATATATCCTTTAACAGTGGTGTAAATACCAATATAAAATATTTAAGAAATAAAAATTCCTCTCAACAAGTATAGTTCAAGAATTCTGTCCTATCTAGCTTGGAATTTTGTTGTTGTTAGGTTGTTAATTTGTTTGTTAGTGTTGTTTTAATCTTCCACTTTTCAGGGTTTCTAGATTATGGTAGCCCCACTCCCATGGCTAGTGATATTCAATATTGAGCTAGTAAATAACTACTATTGCCATGCCCAATGGCTAGTGAAATTGTTTTGTCAAATGTTGCAGTTAAATCTATTTTGTAAATATGAATATCCTTCGCCCACCCCCAGTGTTAGTGTTCTATCTTCCTCTTTAAGTGACATATTTGATTATTACTATTATTTAATAAACTTGTATTGACTAAAAGTAAAGTAGGGCTATTTTTAATCGTGGCTGGCAAATTTTTTAAATCACTGATCCCATGGCTAGTGGATGTTAAACAAATTCTAGAAGCTTTGTATTTTTTCTGGTCAAACAGAACCCATAAAATGTTACGTTTTTGTATTTTTCATCCTTTATCCTGAAGCTATATTTAAGTATCAAAAACAGTTTTATAGGTAAAGTAATAACCACAGTAGTAAAATATACACCTTGGACACTAGCCTCAGGTCCCCATGCATTTTCTTCATATCAATCAAAATAAAAGAACTAGCTGTACAACAATGCCTTTAAGGCACAGTGCTACATGTATATAATGTGTATATTATAATGGCCATAAAACACCATTTATCTCACAAATCTGTTAAAAATGTATTTCACGAATTTGTTAAAAATTTATCTAACGAGCAAAACCTAGTTGGATAGATTTTTAAATGAGTTATAAGATAAAATGTATTTAACGAGCAAAATCAACTTTGAATATGTTTTTAAACGAGTTGTAAGATAAATGGCAGCTAATGGACATGAATGTAGTATTCAACTTCTTACATATTTTAAACAAAACCCCATGTTTTAATAAAATTTGATGAAAAAGGAATCCTGTATCCAACTCGGACAAACGACAAAACCCATGGGTCCAGATCCGGCAGTTTGTGCCAATGATGAACAAAATGGTGCAATCTGTCACCCAAGATTCGTACACCTCGTGCGCTAACAGCAAGCCTAAATCTTGCCATGGAATGTCCGTCGCTAAGGGTCTGTTTCCAAAAGAAACACCCTGGTATGAAGGAACAGCCTCCTCCGACAATTGCACCTGGGCACACCAGTCAGACTTGGTCCCGTATAAAACCGAGCACGGCCTGGTAATCATAATACCCCTCTGGCATCGAACAGAGTGGGAACCTCCCCAATCATCAACCCCGGTGCCAACCCTTCCCCCAAACCAGACACCGATTCGGGGGGAAACTCCCTGTCCAAAGAAGACACCTTCTCAAACGATGCGCCATGCGCCAACCCCAACGGAAACAAAACTGCATGGGTAGGATGATGTGGCATGCCCGAATCTGCAAACTGGTCCATCCAGGCCATGAAACTTTCAAAAATAGAAACATGGTTCCCCCGTGTCCGCCCCTGAGGGCGACCAGAAGACATCGGACCCTGAACATAAGACTCTGCCTGCACAGTCAAGGGATAATGCCTGGAACCTCTATCCCGATCGTACAGGTCTGGGTTGACCATCGGTATAGACTAAGGTGCCCCCAAGAAAGCCACAGTCTCCCGGATCCCTGCCGAAGCTGACAACGGGACTGATGGCATTGGATGAACCGTGTCATCCGAAAATTTGGATCTTGCGCGGAGTTCTGGACCTAGCGGACCATATGAGGATTAGTCAACACAGATGACGCAGTCACACTAGAGTGACCCAAATGCTGATGGCGCTGCACCGGCACCCCAGCTACCAAAGTGATGCCAACTGGTGTCACACCTGAAACAATGTCGAATGGCTCTGCGACCAAATCAGGCTGAGCGGCTTCGCGATCATCAAAGTAGTGGCGAGAGGCGCAATCATCAAAGTAACGCCGAGAGGCACGTTGGTCGAAACAGCGTCTTCAGGTGCCATGACCAACCCTCCACCAGAAGTCTGGTAGGAAGAATGGCACCATGATGTTGTTCTTGAGCTAATCAAATCCTCCACAGAGGGACTGTTAACCCGGCATCCATCAGTGCGATGGGAGTCCCCGTTAACACTGTAACTGGCGACCGCGCTCACCCCGACTGATGCCCCCATTACCACTGTAACTGGTGACCACGCTCCCCCCGACTGGTGCCCCCATTACCACTGCAACTGGCGACCGTGCTCCCCCTGACTGATGCCCCTGTTACCACTGTAACTGGCGACCGCTCTCCCCCCGACTGACGCCCCCGTTACCACTGTAACTGGCGACCGCTCTCCCCCCTGACTGACGCCCCCGTTACTACTGTAACTGGCGACCGTGCTTCCCCCGACTGATGCCCCGTTACCACTGTAACTGGCGACCGTGCTCCCCATGACTGATGCCCCGTTACCACTGTAACTGGCGACCGTGCTCCCCCTGACTGATGTCCCCCGTTACCACTGTAACTGGCGACCGCGCTCCCCCTGACTGATGTCCCCCGTTACCACTGTAACTGGCGACCGCTCTCCCCCCGACTGATGCCCCCCCAACTGATGCCCCCGTTACCACTGTAACTGGCGACCACTCTCCCCCCGACTGATGCCCCCCGTTACCACTGTAACTGGCGACCACTCTCCCCCCGACTGACACCCCTGTTACCACTTTAACTGGCGACCATGCTCCCCCGACTGATGCCCCCCATTACCACTGTAACTGGCGACTGTGCTCCCCCCCCCGACTGATGCCCCCCGTTACCACTGTAACTGGCGACCACTCTCCCCCCAACTGATGCCCCCCATTACCACTGTAACTGGCTTCCATGCTCCCCTCGACTGACCGCGTTCCCCCCCCCCAACTGACACCCCCATTACCACTGTAACTGGCGACCACTCTCCCCCCGACTGACGCCCCTGTTACCACTGTAACTGGCGACCATGCTCCCTTGACTGATGCCCCCCATTACCACTGTAACTGGCGACCGTGCTCCCCCCCCCGACTGATGCCCCCCGTTACCACTGTAACTGGCGACCACTCTCCCCCCAACTGATGCCCCCCATTACCACTGTAACTTCCAACCGCGCTCCCCCGACTGACGCCCCCGTTACCACTGTAATAGGCAACCGCTCTCCCCCCGACTGGTGCCCCCCCTGACTGATGCCCCTGTTACCACTGTAACTGGCGACCACTCTCCCCCCGACTGATTTCCCCCCGTTACCACTGTAACTGGCAACCACTCTCCCCCGACTGACGACCCCGTTACCACTGTAACAGGTGACCGCTCTCCCCCCGACTGATGCCCCCCTGACTGATGCCCCCCCTGTTACCACAGTAACAGGTGACCGCTCTCCCCCCGACTGATGCCCCCCTGACTGACGCCCCCCCCGTTACCACTGTAACTGGTGACCGCTCACACCTGACTGATGCCCCCCATTACCAGTGTAACTGGCGACTGTGCTCCCCCTCCCCCGACTGACGCCCCTGTTACCACTGTAACTGGCGACCGCTCTCCCCCCGACTGACACCCCCGTTATCACTGTAACTGGTGACCGCTCTCCCCACAACTGATGCCCCCCTGTTACCACTGTAACTTCCAACCGTGCTCCCCCCGACTGACGCCCCCGTTACCACTGTAATAGGCGACCACTCTTCCCCGACTGATGCCCCCCCGACTGATGCCCCTGTTACCACTGTAACTGGCGACCACTCTCCCCCCAACTGACGCCCCCGTTACCACTGTAACAGGCGACCGCTCTCCCCCCGACTGATGCCCCTGTTACCACTGTAACTGGCGACCGTGCTCCCCCTGACTGACGCCCCCGTTACCACTGTAACTGGCGACCGTGCTCCCCCTGACTGATGCCCCGTTACCACTGTAACTGGCGACCACGCTCCCCTCGACTGACCACGCTCCCCCCGACTGACGCCCCCGTTACCACTGTAACAGGCAACCGCTCTCCCCCCGACTGACGCCCCCCCCGTTACCACTGTAACTGGTGACCACTCTCCCCCGACTGATGCCCCCCCTGTTACCACTGTAACTGGCGACCACTCTCCCCCCGACTGATGCCCCCCATTACCACTGTAACTTCCAACCGCGCTCCCCCGACTGACGCCCCCGTTACCACTGTAATAGGCAACCGCTCTCCCCCCGACTGGTGCCCCCCCTGACTGATGCCCCTGTTACCACTGTAACTGGCGACCACTCTCCCCCCGACTGATTCCCCCCGTTACCACTGTAACTGGCGACCGCTCTCCCCCCCGACTGACGCCCTCGTTATCACTGTAACTGGCGACCACTCTCCCCCCCGACTGACGCCCTCGTTATCACTGTAACTGGCGACCGCTCTCCCCCCCGACTGACGCCCCCGTTACCACTGTAACTGGCGACCCCTCTCCACTTGGTCAAATAGCCTTGTGCTTGGAAAATGTATGGGGTACCTGTAAAAAAAAGTACTCAAATTTTGTGCGGAACTAGGGTAGTCATAGACGCTACCCGTTATCTCAGAAATGAGCAGCTTGACACCCACTTTTTTGTGATTCACTTTAAGGGTGAGGGGTGGTAGTATTTATATCCGTGGCGTTTATGTCGATTGATACGTTGTAGGTAGGAGTTTTAGCCACATATGTTACTATTGTCGTTTATGGGATTTGATTTGGTAGTATACACCCTATAGCACATATTCAGTGCATAATAAAAAATATTATGATTTTGTGATTTTATTTAATTAAACTATACTGGTTGATTAATTAGCTGTCATTGGACCACGCAAGTTCACAATGACCTTGACCTTGACACTAATCACTGTACATGGCTCTGAATGGAGTTTGAATCAAAGTTAGCACTGAGGAAAAGTTGGTTTTGGCCTATAATTCATACTAAATATTTCAATAATTTCTTTTTACATGGTATTTGACTTGCCATATACAACTGCTCTTAAATATGGTGTTATATATATGCAACCTGAATTAAGATTTTAATAGCAATTTATTTTTATATTAAAAATAACGTGTCAATAGTGGGTTAATGTCTTTAGTTTCCATTAACATAGTTAATTTTTCATGTATGAAATTCTGAAAACTCAAATTTGTAAAGAACTTGATTTTTATTGTCATTTTGACATATTTATAGGGTGCTAAGTTATATTTTAGACAAGTTTGTAGTTTTATGCAAAATTTAAATTTAGTGCCAAACCACAAATGCTGTTATTATGCTACTGTGGATTAGTTGCAAACCTTCCATCCAGTAGATATTCCCTGAAAATATGCTGTACCAATAGAGCAAATTGGAAGAGAGCAAATTGCCATGGTCTCATATGGTATTAGTCATATCACACACAAAGTCCAGGGTATTCCTCAACCACATAGAAATGGCTGAGAAATGTCCAAAGAAATACTGAAGATGAATTGGATGGTTTGTGATCTGATAATGCAAGAGCTGTTGACATATTGAGGGAGGAACCAGAGCAAAGGCCCAGAGGAAAAATAAGAAATTACAGATATTGTGAACATAATAGACATTATATTTGAGTCAGATGATAAGACTGAAATAGGAAAGAAAGTCAAGTACTAGATATGCCTGATGACTATATCTGATGTCAATTATATAAACCTAAGCATAAATTAAGCACAATTTAAATACAAATATGTTTTTAAAAATAGTACAAGCTTCTGTGAGATAGTTGAATTGTAAATGTTTTAACACATATGCCGAGGAAAGGTACTTATAATTGGCTGGTACTAAGAACAGAGGGACATCTTCATAAATTTGTGAACATAGTATATAAACTCCATATACTTAACCATATTTGAATAATGAAGCCTCAATATGTTATAGAAAAAAGCCAGGTCAATTTTTTTTTATTATAATAAAAGCTTCAGGCAATCGTAAGTATGTGTATACATAGAAATTAATACATTTCTGGAATTGCTTTACTAGTAACTTATTTTGAGAAGTATATTATTATTCATACCTCATATTATATTGTTTTGTAATTGTTATTAACATCTACTTTATAGAATAAAAGAAAGGATGTAGAAATAGAAAATTGTAAACTTCACATATATCATATTTGGATCACATAAAATGATTGAAAATTGGGAATGAAAGTTAGATTTTTATAGTGCTAGATATTTGCCTGATGACAATATTCTATGTAGATTTCAATTATATACACCAAAACATAAGTCAAGCATAATATAAATAGAACTGCAATTCTAAAATATTACAAAAAGCAACAAAAAACTAGCTATTGTAAGATGAACTGTTGTGAGATAGATAAATTGTATATGTAATGCAGACTTGCCTAGAATGGTATGTAAATTCACTTTTTATGTTTGTAAGACTTGTGTGTAATATAAAAATATTCAAAATATCCATGTAAATGTACTGCACCATATTTAAGTAATGCTGCCTTCAGATATTAAATACAATACAATAATAAAAGGATCAGAATGTTTTAGGTACGGTATGTGTATATACACATGTACATAGAGAATTACGTATATCGGGAACTGTGTAACTTTTGCTGGTGAGTATACCCCCGGTACTATATCCATACCACATATATTGCATTGCTTTGTGGTTTGTTGTTATGAACATGTAATTTAGCATGAATAGCATTCATAATTTGGTCTTAAACCTGTTCAAAATATGTCTGGATGAGAACTTCAACATTGCCATGCCTTTTTTTCATATACTATGTTTGTAATACTCAGGACATTTCAAATTCATTGACTCACTATACTTAGTCAGATGCCAAAAATGTATTTTGTTTTGGTGGAATACATTCACCAGTAACCCAGCTTTAAAGTAAAAGCAGTGATATAGTCCAGAATTATTTTCATATGTGTACAGCCTAGATCATGGGTACCTTTGTTACCAGTCTATATCAAATTTAATTAGCTATGGTAAAATTAACCGAACAGGTTTCTTTTGCACACACATCATTAAAGTAACAATTCAATAACCTTAAAAAATCAAAATGAACTATTAGTGTTTTACCGTTTCTTGATAAACAGCAATAAAGTTTTAAAAAGGGGGCTTTTTTACACCGCCATTTTGTTACATTATAATCACATTTTCCCCCACATGGTTAATTGTCACTTAGGAAAGGTTAGTAAAACCAAATAAAAGTTGTTGTTTACTTATAAATGGTAAGTCAACGGAAAAATATCCGCCCGGTCCCCCCCTCCCCTAACCCTAACCCCAACCCTAACCTTAACCCCGACCCCGACCCCGACCCTGACCCCAACCCCAACCCCAACCCCAACCCCAACCCTAACCCTAACCCCTAACCCTAACTAAAAATAATAATGGAGGGGACCGAGCGGATATTATACCAAGTCAACATATAACCCAAAGGCTTATATAAAATAAAAAAAGTAATTAGAAAAATATTACATTGGGAAATCCGAGTCACGTATATAACTGGTTGTGTCCAAAAAAACGTCTGCATGTCATGAAGACAAAAGCAGTCCTAAAAAAACATATTATGTTATAAAATTGCCAGCAACCATTTTTACATACTTTAAACTATACATGGTGAGTTTTAATCTGACTACAAAGTTTTATGAAGAAGAAAAGCTTCGTTTATTTTCATTGGTATACATTTCGTGTCCGGAACGTTATATGCGGAATTTAACATACCAAGCACTCGATATACTTGGTGCATAACTGTAATATGTCATTTATCGTCATGGCTTTTGTGCACCAAACACTGTGACATCGATAAACAATGCGTACATAAAGCTGAAGATTTGAAAAAAGTGCTTGTTTTGTTCGCGTCTGTGTCGAGGTATAAACGTTATCTGCGGAACGAAAGGTGTCTACGGTCTACACTTTGCCAAGTTTGTCTCCTACAGTTTGATTTTCAGCAAAAACAAAGGTAAGACATTAAAATATTATTGTTGATAAAGGTTATTTACAAGTTAAAATTGATTTAGTTAAAAAAGCGAACAGTTTACACGGTCGATTGCCACGTGGGTTTGGGCTGACCTTTGACACAGTTTGAGCATAGCAGTTTTATTTTCTCTCAATAACTCATTGTTACACATCTGACCTGCTCCTGTAGTACAATAATGTTGAAGTGTTTAGAATTAAAATATCGATTAGCTGTTTGATTTTGTCTTTTGACAGATATCTTTTGATTACGAAAGCAAATTTATAAAATCGGTTTCACATATCACGTGGACACAAAACCTCTTGTCGGCCATGATTGTCGTGCGTGTCCGTGTTATTAACGGTACTACCGGCAAACCATTTTAGCTATTTGAGACTTTTATGATCGGATTTAGCTTAGTATTTTGATTTTAAATTTTGTACTTGATGCAGATATTTTGACTATATGAGTATAGAATGTATTATTTAGGATCATTTTATAGAATTATTATTTTTGGTAGCGCTGATAACTTTGACACAGATACTTTACAGTCTCTGTTATATGCAGAACGTTTTGACAAAAGTGAGCAATAAGCTTGTTTTTTGCCTTTCCCCAATTGTTATTTAGTACTGTTATTAAAGTCAGCACCACACAAAATCCAGATATGAAATTTTGATGACATATTTTCTTATAATTATACCGGTATTACCTACCGGCTAAGCTCTGATCACGTGGACGTAAAACCATTCGTCGGTCTTGATTGTCGCGTGTCCATGTTAGCTACGGTACTGCCGGCAAACCATTTTAACTGTTTTAGACTTTTATGGTTGGATTTGGCGTATATTTTTGTTTTTAAGTTTGTATTTGATGCTGATATTTTGCCTACATGTATATAGAATGTAACACTTAGGATCATTTTATAGAATTATTATTTTTGGTAGCGCAGATAACTTTGACACAGATGCTTTGCAGTCTCTGTTATATGCAGAACGTTTCGACAAAAGTGAGCAATTAAGCTCGTTTTTAACTTAACCAATTTGTTGTTATTAGTATTATTATTAAAGTTCAGCACCAAACAAAATCCAGAATGAAGTTTTGTTAACATCTTTTATTCTTATATGTCTGTGTTGTTTTGCATATAACTAAGACACCAAATTTTAGGTGATTGTTATACATGTATACATGTACAAAACTGACCAGCTTCTGATTTGATGAAAGTGTGTAGAGTGAAAATGGTTTTAATTATTTTTTCTTTTGATTGTGCAAACAATTTGAAATCTGTTTTGCATATACCTGGGGAACAAATAGCATTTAGCCAATTTTCACACATTCCTTGGACATTATTCAAAAGTGGCTAACCAAAAGAAAATTTTATTAGCTAAATATTAAATGTTGTAGCCACTTTGTATAAAGTTAGCAGATGGCTAATTTGCCAATGGAGAGTAAGCCCTGATCATGTGGACACAAAACCTATTGATGATCATGATTGTTTTGTGTGTCTGTGTTATCTACGGAACTACAGGCAAACCATTTTAGCTGTTTCAAACTTCCTTGATTGGATTTAGCTTTGTATGTTGTTTTTTAATTCCATACTTGATGCAGACATTTTGCTTAGTTGAATATAGAATGTATTATTTAAGATAATTTTATAGAATTATTATTTTTGGTAACGCTGATAACTTTGACAGATGCTTTGCTGTCTCTGTTATATGCATAACATTTTGACAAAAGTGAGCAATTATACCCAGCTTTAACTTTTCCCATGTCTTTATTCATATCATCAATACAATTCAGGACCAGACAACAAAAAAAACAAATCCAGATAAAGTTATGTTTACACCTTCTCTTATAAGTCTGTGTTTTGCATATAACTAAGACACCAAATTTTAGGTCAGATTGTTATGTACAAAACTGACCAGCTTCTGATTTAATTATAATGATGAGGTGTGTAGAGTGAAAATGTTGGTGTATGATTTTAATTATTGGGTGTTTTTTTTTCTTTTGATTGCACAAACAATTTGAAATCTGTTTTGCATATACCCGGGGAACAAATAGCATTTAGCCAATTTTCACACATTCCTTGGACATTCAAAAGTGGCCAACTAAAAGAAAATTTTATTAGCTAAATATTAAATGTTGTAGCCACTTTGTATAAAGTTAGCAGATGGCTAATTTGCCAATGAAGAGTAAGCCCTGATCATGTGGACACAAAACCTATTGATGATCATGATTGTTTTGTGTGTTTGTGTTATCTACGAAACTACAGGCAAACCATTTTAGTTGTTTCAAACTTCCTTGATTGGATTTAGCTTAGTATGTTGTTTTTTAATTCCATACTTGATGCAGACATTTTGCTTAGTTGAATATAGAATGTATTATTTAAGATAATTTTATAGAATTATTATTTTTGGTTGCGCTGATAACTTTGACAGATGCTTTGCTGTCTCTGTTATATGCATAACATTCTGACAAAAGTGAGCAATTATGCCCAGCTTTAACTTTTCCCATGTCTGTAATCATTTGTCAGAAAATTTTAAAAAGACGTGTGTCCTAATATCACTTTAAAAAAAAATAAAATAATAACAAGATAATGGGCCTACATTGCTAGTGTGTAAAAGATACACGGTAATCGGTTTGAAATCAGCATCGCAGTCAATAGAAAGTCTCGAAAAAGTTTAATGACAATTCCCTTTGATCATTTCGCAATGTACACAAAATCACATACTTCGGAAATTAAAGGGACTGGTCTGCGTTTCAGCCATAGTAAGAGTTCTGTTTTTAACATAAAATTAAAACATATACATTTTAATGATTTAGGTTGCATAATATTTCCATAGTACAGAAATTCTAACTGTTTTAGCTGATATCATTTACCTGTTTTGCCGACACATTTTTCATTTGTATGTATTTTGCCTTTTCAGATATATTGACAACTGTCCATAGGACAATGGAGGAAACGTCTGAACTGACCAGGACTCTTCGGCCTAAAAGAACAACTGCTGCAACCCAGGACACCGCTGAGTGTGCAAAAAAAGAGGAAAACTAGAAAAGAAATATCTAGGAACTATAGGGAGAGGTTAAAAGAAAACCCAGAAATACTGAAACTTCATAGAGAGTGTGAGAAGAAACGCTTCAAAGAATATTACTCGAGGAGAACCGATGAAGCAGTACAGAGAAACAGAGAGTTACAGAGGGAGAGACAGAGACAGTACAGGGAGAGATGCAAAATGCGCGATGGAGGTGAAGCAAAAGTCCGCAAAACTAGGAAAACCCAGGAACAAGACAGAAAAAGGTGGCGCAAGGAAAAGCAGTTACAGAGGCAGAACATGAGCAGACAAAAAAAGACCGCAGAGAATAAATGCAGGAGGGATTTGTACGCTGCAAAGAAGTCGTCTACAGCTGCCAAAACCAGAAGAGTTCACCTGCTGTTTTAATAGAAAATTCATATGGACAAAAAGCATCTGCACAGCGCGTTGCCAATCATAGATTCAAAAAGGTTTTTCTCAATGCCCTTCCAGCTGATTCTTCTGTGCGAGCAGAAGTTATTGCTGCTGGTATCCAAGGACTGAGCCCATCCACCAAAGGTGCCGTGAACAGGCGACTTGGGGTCTGCAGTCCACATTCAAAGAAGAAACTCAACTTTGATAGCACCATTTCTGCAAGTTTCCAGGGAGTACTCCGGAAATTGTCCGTACGGAGGAGTTTGAAGGACCTCCGCCTTAAACGGACATTGGCAATGGCAGTGACTGTCAAAAACAAAGCTGCTGCTCATTACTTTGGCGTTAGCAAAAAGATGCAATGAAAGGTTTTGAGAGACTCGAACAGAATTGGTTGGGAGGACCACCGAAAGACGAGAAAAGATGCTGTCCCAGCAGACACTGAACGAAATCCAGATGTTCTTCAACGATGGGAACATAAGTAAAGACCTGCCCGATGCTCGCAGCGCATCTGTCCAAGGGGGTGTGGTACAGTCAAGAAAAGTCTTAGAGTCGTCACTTTCAACAACTTTCCAGAAATACACTGAGACTTACGGGCCAAAAGTAAGCTTTAGTGCTTTCAAATGCCACCGACCCAAAACAGTGCTCCCATTCACGTCGCACAAGTATTGGGAATGCTTGTGCGAATATTGTGCTTATGTGGACTTAAAGTTAAAGTCATTGAATGCGACCATAGAGCAAAACATTCACATACAGGACCGGTACGAGGCATCTAGACTCACCCTCTGTCCCAAAGTGCCTTAGGGCGATTACAGAAAGAACTGCTTGGATAGGCACTGTACAAGCTGTGGGACACGGGCACTATCCCGTCACCTGGATAGTGTTCTCCCAACACAGAGATCTCGTCCAACTGTTTGGTTCCAGTGGGAGCAAGCCCAGATAGGACAAGGCAGGACTCGCCTAATGAAAGTCAAACATGAGTCCACGTTTGGGGGCCTAGTGGAGGCACTAGCAGAAGATCTGGCTCCCTTCTCTGCACATATATTCAACGCCAAGTGGCAGTTCAGTCAATACAAGTGTGTGACAAGCAAGTGCCCAGCCAACACTGTCATCTTTTGTGAAGATTTTGCAGAAAATTACACTTGTAGACCTCAGGATGCACCACAGGGTTGCCACTGGAACAACACGCAGTGTACTATACACCCCGTGGTTGCCACTTACAACTGTTCTGTTGAAAACTGTTCGGAGGTTATCACAGATTCGATCATCTTCATCAGTAATGACCTCACCCACGATCACCATGCCGTCCACCATTTTGTGAACTCGTCTGTGCTGTTGCTGAAGGAGGAGGGTGTTGACTTCAACCGACTTGTGCAATTTTCAGATGGAGCACCAACCCAGTATAAAAACAGAATTGCATTTATAGACTGCTCTTATGCCACAGAAGATCTTGGAATCAAACAAGAATGTCACTTCTTCGGGAGCAGGCATGGAAAGGGTCCATGCGACCGTGAGATGGGGTCATAAAAAAGTCTGTCGCGAGAGCAGTTGAATCTAGACAGGATGAAGTTGCATCACCTTGCAACCTATTTGACATGTGCAAGAAAAGACTTTGTCTGTCAAGAACAGATGGTCACCATCATACAAAACGACGTTTCATTTTTGTGGAAAAGGAATCCATTGTCAGAGAGCGACCTGATCGTACATCGACAAAAGCACTGAAAAACACCAGAAAGCTTCACTGCATTACAGGCATTCAGCCATATGTGGTATCTGTTCGGGAACGGTCATGTTTTTGCTCAGGATGCAGAGAAGATGATGGTACCTGCCTGCACACAGACCTCACTGGGCCTTGGAGTGTGTGCAACATGTCGGTCACATCACGAAATGCCAAAAGTCAAAGGCCTCCAGATGCCAACCTAGCTCCCTCACCCTCACCATTGGACCACACTATCTCCACTTCTATTTAACTGTTTAAGTAGTTGGGGGGAGAAAGGTTCTCTAATATCATCCTTGCAGCTGTCTTGTAGTTTTTAAAATTAAGCATTCCAATCCATCTTGATTACAATGACACAGCATTAATCGATGAGCGTTATAATAACACAGTAAAAATAGATTTCTTAGCAATGATCATTAGTACTACTGATAATAATTATACTGATATTCTTATATTATATCCCTACACTTGTTATACCATGCAATTAATTTTTATTGTATGTACACAAATTGGTGAAATGTTCTGAATACTGATATTTCAATTGAATGCTGATATTTCAATTGCAATATGGCCTAAGTATAAATAAAGTTATGTTTTGAATTTATCAGTAATACTGGGGATAAGTAATGATGATTTCCTAGGCTGAAGTATTGAATTAAGTTTTTTGTGTTCAGTAAATTGTCATTTTTGCTTTATTGTGTCCAAGTTATATGCGGAACATATCTTGTTTAAATCAAATTTCTTACTTTACAGAAACGGGATATTGGCTAAATGCATGCAATAACACTGCTTTGTATATAGGATCATTCCTTTCTCCCAGTATCCTATCAAAATTTTGAAAAAAAATTTAACCATAAAAAGTTAAATGTTTCTTGTTCCGCATATAACTGCGTCTTTTTTTCTTTCTCTTTTTTTTCAAATGTTGTTTTACAAGAAAGTTATTAAAATTAAATGCTTTGAATAAAAGAAACTTCATTTCAAGTGTTCTTTGTGTCATTTTGGTTTTTTTCTGCCTTTAACAACTTGTTAATATACAGATCAAGGACACCATGTTATATGCATAACTTTCTCAGTTCAGTGTATTTCACATCCTCTCAAAGTCAAAGTACACATCTCCAGGGTCGACTTTATAAAAATGTATGTAGTATATTCATAACTCTTACAATTAATACAATAAATATCATGATTGAACAATTTTTAATTTTTGACCTTCATGTAACACTTTTGGTACCCATGATCAGAGCTGTGCACATATATTTTTGAAAATTATGTGGAACATTCACCTTGATCAGAAATTTGCCCTGTTAAAAATAAATAGGGTGCCTACACTCAAACGTGCCCTACAGGCACACCCACCAACAGATTGCCTGCAGACAAGCTGATTTGAATATGTCTATGGATAGGCTTCAAAGATATACTCATCTTGAAAAATCCCTATTGGGGGGGGGGGGGGGGGGGGGGGGGGTTATTGTGGGCCCACGGTCTAACACAACCAACCGGTTCGAGTCAGAGGAAGCCCTAACCGATCTCATATGAAGGAGTAGAAGAAAACGTAACAGAAAATAAAATAAATTACAATTTAATACACAAATTTACAAATGTTTTCAAGAGCTAACACGAAAACAACTGCAATGTGGTACTGCAGATCAATAACAAGGATATATGGTCTGCCCATGCGTGGGTGTATGTCATACATCCAACAAGGGGAGATAATTCTACAATGGAGGTTATGACACAGGGTCATATAGCATTGCTGTTGTGCTAGTACGGTAAGCTGAATAAGACTAAATGTTTTGTCAATATATCTATATATATTATTATATATATATATATATATATATATATATATATATATATATATATATATATATGTATATCATTTGAAGTGAAGACACTGTATATTATAATATTGTTAATAATATATTGTTCTTTATATAGCTAGGCTAGTAAATATGAGTTAGTTCTGGTCCAGAGGGACAGTTAAATATTTTCTATTTCTGCACCTCTGCTCTAGACTCAATGGGAATTGTAAATCTGTGATCAAATTTATGTATTTTATTTCATCTGCACCAGCTTCTACACACGTTGTTCATTGTCCATCAAATTCGATTGTACCGAAATCATTCGACCAGTGTGAACAGAATTGACCACCCCTACTTCTGCTCTATTTTCATCCATCCACAATGTAATCAAATTTGACAGATGACAAATTACCATATACGGAAGTGGGTGTGGATAATAAAAAACAAATAAATTAGATTTTTATAGATTTGTAGATTTCTGTGCATTATGTGCACTGGTATATAGTGCGTACACACCATACTGAAAACTGGTAAAACAAATAATACAAAAATTATAATACCTGAACAATTTGATCTACATTGTACACTTATCTTTTTTATGACATGGCATTGCCAATAAATGAATACCATTTCCTTCAGCCACATTATAATACCTGAACAATTTGATCTATATTGTACACTTATCTTTTTTATGACATGGCATTGCCAATAAATGAATACCATTTCCTTCAGCCACATTAAGAACAAATCGATGATTGTAGTTTTCCTTGTATGGATCACGACATTTAATGAATACAAATAACATTTCTACACATTTCTAACAAAGCACTAATACAATTTTTAAAGAAAGTTCTGTGATTATTTTTATCCTTACACATTTTCTCTGAAAAAGATCAATTTTGTGTCCCTAGCTTTTAAGTTCAACTTTGATATTCTGTCATCAAAAGAAAAGAAAAAGAAAATTAAACACTAATTGAGATATTGAGTGCATTGTTTTTGTGGCTTTCTTTAAAAAAAAAATCTTCTTTTTTTAAATGCAGGGATGTCATTCGTAGGTGGTAGTTGGTGATTTTTTTTACCATCTTTTTATTAAATTGTCGCGGAGTATAGAATTACAAAGAATAAATACTTCCTGACTGAATGTTGATATTTTTACAATCTAATTTGTGTTAAACTGACAATCCTGTCATGTATGCATTTATAAGCTTGTTCGAGATTGATAATAAGATAATACTGACCAATGTATAATGCTAACATTTATTATAAACAAATGAAATCATTGTCATTCTTTGGTTTGTGAATCAAGCCAATTATGTCACATGATAGGACAATAACTTGCTATAATTACAGTGTTATTCGTTATTTCTATTCTTAATGACATCACTGCAAAATGAAGAACAACATTACAGTTCAGTCACTATGTATTGTAGCATAATCACGGGCATAGGAAGGTGCCAAAAAATTAAGGGGGAACACACACACACACACACACACACACACACACACACACACACACACACACACACACACACACACACACACACACAGACATATAAATATATGTATAAATATATAAAAAACCCATCACTGTTGCTACAAAGTGGGGGTACGTGCACCCCTCCCCCCGCTTCCTACGCCAGTATAAATATATATTAAATACAAAGGACGTTTTAGTTTCTGTCACCACTACTATATATTATTGAGATGCAAGATTTTCCCCTCCTCATTTTAAAGAGTTTGAAATTTCACTCTTCTGTGTCTAAAAACAACAAAAATGAAAGTCTGTTATACACAGTCATTGTCATCACAAAGCTCTGTTCATGAATTCTCCAAGATCGTGACCACAGATTTTGTAAACCATACATCAGTCCAGTGAACCTAGAAAATATATGACGTCTATCCCTTGTCAGACGAGAGTACTTAATATACACACACATACAAAGAGTATAATTATCTGTCACGTGAAATGATATATGTACAAAGCCAATGAGTTACAATTTCCGATCAGGTAAACCTTTATAAATACGAACAACGGGTCTTTCCCTATACTTATCACGACCAGGTGTATTTTGTACTGGTCTCATTTCTCATTTTAGGTTTGGAGACAAATCACGGTTACTGAACTAAGAAGAAAAAGGATGAGAGGTGACTAACCTGTAACAGAAGAGAGCCGTCTTGAATAGTAATCCGTATACAGAACTTCTGCCCTGCATCCCACCGTGAAATGATATGTACATCTTCTATGCTGGAATATGGCACTGACATCTCCATGAAACCATATGGCTGCAAAAAGAAACATTAAATTTTTTTAAATATAAATATCTCAGGTATACAGACAGGGCTCGAAACTCAGCAGAAAGGTATGGTGCCTCCCCCCCCCCCCCCACACTCAACAAAAGTAGAAAAAATAAAGAAGAACATATCTGGGTCACTAAATTTTCATTTTCAGTGGCCAAACTTGCTTTATAGGTAGCCAAACTTGCTTTATAGGTAACCCAAACACGAAATATCCATATTTCAGGTTTGTTTTAAATAATTGAAAAGA
Organism: Gigantopelta aegis; assembly: GCF_016097555.1. Taxonomy (NCBI): domain Eukaryota; kingdom Metazoa; phylum Mollusca; class Gastropoda; order Neomphalida; family Peltospiridae; genus Gigantopelta; species Gigantopelta aegis. The sequence goes on along the minus strand of NC_054712.1, from coordinate 59,804,025 downwards.
TTTAATTATCAATTATATAAGTAACCATATGAAATATGCTTCAAGAAAGTAATATTGATTTGATGAACCACTTCTAGATAGCAAAGAGACCAACATACATGATAGTAGATGAACCACTTCTAGATAGCAAAGAGATCAACATACATGATAGTTGATGAACCACTTCTAGATAGCAAAGAGACCAACATACATGATAGTTGATGAACCACTTCTAGATAGCAAAGAGACCAACATACACAATAGTTGACGAACCACTTCTAGATAGCAAAGAGACCAACATACACGATAGTTGACGAACCACTTCTAGATAGCAAACAAAACAACATACATGATATTTGAAGAACCACTTCTAGGTAGCAAAGAAACCAACATACATGATATTTGAAGAACCATTTCTAGATAGCAAAGAGACCAACATACATGATGTTTGAAGAACCACTTCTAGATAGCAAAGAGACCAACATGCTTGCTAGTTGAAGAACCACTTCTAGATAGCAAAGAGACCAACATACATGATAGTTGATGAACCACTTCTAGATAGCAAAGAGACCAACATACATGATAGTTGATGAACCACTTCTAGATAGCAAAGAGACCAACACACATGATAGCTGATGAACCACTTCTAGATAGCAAAGAGAACAACACACATGATATTTGATGAACCACTTCTAGATAGCAAAGAGAACAACACACATGATAGCTGATGAACCACTTCTAGATAGCAAAGAGACCAACACACATGATATTTGATGAACCACTTCTAGATAGCAAAGAGAACACACATGATAGCTCATGAACCACTTCTAGATAGCAAAGAGAACAACACACATGATAGCCGATGAACCACTTCTAGATAGCAAAGAGAACAACACACATGATAGCCAATGAACCACTTCTAGATAGCAAAGAGAACAACACACATGATAGCCGATGAACCACTTCTAGATAGCAAAGAGACCAACACACATATTTGATGAACCACTTCTAGATAGCAAAGAGACCAACACACATGATATTTGATAAACCACTTCTAGATAGCAAAGAGAACAACACACATGATAGTTGACGAACCACTTCTAGATAGCAAAGAGAACAACACACATGATGGTTGACGAACCACTTCTAGATAGCAAAGAGAACAACATATATGATGGTTGACGAACCACTTCTAGATAGCAAAGAGAACAACACACATGATAGCTGATGAACCACTTCTAGATAGCAAAGAGAACAACACACATGATAGCTGATGAACCACTTCTAGATAGCAAAGAGACCAACACACATGGTATTTGATGAACCACTTCTAGATAGCAAAGAGACCAACACACATGATAGTTGACGAACCACTTCTAGATAGCAAAGAGAACAACACACATGATGGTTGACGAACCACTTCTAGATAGCAAAGAGAACAACATATATGATGGTTGACGAACCACTTCTAGATAGCAAAGAGAACAACATACATGATAACTGATGAACCACTTCTAGATAGCAAAGAGACCAACATACATGATAGCTGATGAACCACTTCTAGATAGCAAAGAGAACAACATACATGATAGCTGATGAACCACTTCTAGATAGCAAAGAGAACAACATGCATGATAGCTGATGAACCACTTCTAGATAGCAAAGAGACCAACATGCATGATATTGCAATGAGATGTTCTGAATGGTTATGAACTGGATCAGGAAGTCTTCTTTTTTTTTATCAAGACAACACCAAACTATATTCGGTCCACAAAATCCATGTTTATAAATGGATGTTGGCAAATTACCATAAATTATTGTCAAGCCGATATGTTCCATTTTGCAAACCACAAACATAATTTTAGGAATAAATATATGCAATACAATTATTAATAGTGAATCATATGTTATAGAAAGAAGATCACCGAAACAAGACTTTGGTCACATTTGGCAAGTTGATTACTGGCCGTTTCAGGCCCTGTACAGATACTTAAAATGATCAATTTACATAAAAAGAGATCTCTAAAACAATAAGTATATGGTTATACTAGTACAGTCAAACCTGTTCTAGTGGCCACCTGTATTAAGTAGCCATTTGTATTATGAGGCCACATTTTTATTCTTCCAAATCATCTGTTACAATATAAACTGACCTGTATTAAGCAGCCACCTGCCTTAAACAACTAATTTTTGTATACCCTTTGGTGGTTGCATAATACAGGTTTGACTATATTTGAAATAATTACAATTTTTACTTGAGTGTTACTAATATTTAAAACAATTCCAGTTTAATGTACCTTGTTACTGCAACTTTGTAATGGTGTTTAACATGTTACCATAGATGGTGAAACGCCAGTTAATGTTCTGAGGTATGTGTGGCATTTAGCAAAACAAAAACATTGTAGGTACAAAATATGTATTAAAAAAAACATTTGTCTTTGTTCATTTGTTTATTTTAACCTTCCTTGAAACCCTTTTAAAAATCAAATTATTAAATTTCATAAGATAATTTGGCTGCTCACGATACTTCTCAAGGGTGCCAAAAGGTGTGGTGTGTGTGTGTGTGTGTGGGACACACACACACAGACACATGCACACGTACACACACACACACACACACACACACACACACAAATATATATATATATAAATATATACACACATATATATATATATACATATACATTTATAAATGCATGTATAAATGTCTGAAAACCATTGCTGTTGTTACAAAGCCAGTGCATGCTTCTTTATAAACTGGTTTTCTCATGCAGGTGTTATGTGTTGCAACTTGATGGAACAAACAATAACAGCATTAATCACCAAGAAAAGCCAGGCAGCGTACTTGTCAACAAATATTCATTAAACTGAACTAGAATAGACAAGTGACCTAAATGCATTAATACCAAGCAAACAGTGGGATCTAGCTTAGTAGTAGCAAGGGATATTTTATATGCACCATCTCACAGACAGGATAGCACATAGCATGGTCTTTGATGTACCAGTCGTCGTGCACTGGCTGGAACAAGAAATAGCCCAATGGGCCCACCGACGCGGATCAATACCAAACCGACTGCGCATCAAGTGAGCACTTTAACACAGGGCTACATCCCGCCTCAGAAATTTCATCCTGAGTGTATTACACATTCTCTGACTGGGGGTTTTAACGTCCCATCCACTTCCCCATAACTCATCCTGAGTGTATTACACATTCTCTGACTGGGGGTTTTAATGTCCCATCCACTTCCCCATAACTCATCCTGAGTGTATTACACATTCTCTGACTGGGGGTTTTAATGTCCCATCCACTTCCCCATAACTCATCCTGAGTGTATTACACATTCTCTGACTGGGGGTTTTAACGTCCCATCCACTTCCCCATAACTCATCCTGAGTGTATTACACATTCTCTGACTGGGGGTTTTAAAGTCCCATCCACTTCCCCATAACTCATCCTGAGTGTATTACACATTCTCTGACTGGGGGTTTTAATGTCCCATCCACTTCCCCATAAACTATTACACATCCTGAGTTTTGTATTCCCCATAACATTCTCTGACTGGGGGTTTTAATGTCCCATCCAGTTCACCATAACTCATCCTGAGTGTATTACACATTCTCTGACTCTAACTGCCTGTACCGGCCTCGGTGGCGTCGTGGCAGGCCATCGGTCTACAGGCTGGTAGGTACTGGGTTCGGATCCCAGTCGAGGCATGGGATTTTTAATCCAGATACCGACTCCAAACCCTGAGTGAGTGCTCCGCAAGGCTCAATGGGTAGGTGTAAACCACTTGCACCGACCAGTGATCCATAACTGGTTCAACAAAGGCCATGGTTTGTGCTATCCTGCCTGTGGGAAGCGCAAATAAAAGATCCCTTGCTGCCTGTCATAAAAAGAGTAGCCTATGTGGCGACAGCGGGTTTCCTCTAAAAACAGTGTCAGAATGACCATATGTTTGACGTCCAATAGCCGATGATAAGATAAAAAATCAATGTGCTCTAGCGGCGTCGTTAAATAAAACAAACTTTACTAACTGCCTGTGGTATACACATATAATTGTCTTTGATATACACATATAACTACCTTTGATATACACATATATCTACCTTTGATATACACATATAACTGCCTGTGATATACACATATAACTACCGGGGATCTACACATATAACTGCTTTTGATATACACATATAACTGTTTTTGATACACACATATAACTGCCTGTGATATACACATATAGCTACCTTTGATATACACATATAACTGCCTGTGATATACACATATAACTGTCTGTGGTATACACATATAACTGTCTGTGGTATACACATATAACTGTCTGTGCTATACACATATAACTGCCTATGATATACACATATAACTGTCTGTGGTATACACATATAACTGTATGTGGTATACACATATAACTGTCTTTGATATACACATATAACTACCTTTGATATACACATATAACTACCTTTGATATACACATATAACTGCCTGTGGTATATTTATATATCTGCCTGTGATATACACATATAACTGTCTGTGATATACACATATAACTGCCTGTGGTATACACATATAACTGCGTTTGATATACACATATAACTGATTTTGATATACACATATAATTGTCTTTCATATACACATATAACTGCCTTTGATATACACATAACTGTCTTTGATATACCAACCACGAAGTACTGGTTTGATATAAAAAAAAAACTGAACAAAAACCCAGGTCAACTACACTGATTCGATCCTACGACCCAAGCATCTTTGATGTGCATGCAATCTGCCGACCGAACAAGATGAGATTCCCACTCCCAGCCAGTTTATTAATGCTAATGGAATCGTGGATTTAAAGCTGTCTCGGTGACTAATGACTGACATATATAATAAGCAGCTTATGTCCATTATTGTCATCACCACCGCCACCAGAAGACACATCTGTACTAAGGTAGATGTATCACACCTGCTGTCAGATTTCAAAATCAGAAGCTATAGTTCGTCCCACAGGGAACACCTGTTTTCATGCTCTGAAATTTATCACAAGTTATTTATTTCTGAGCCGACTGATTTGTAAATTGCACACATAAATAGTATATTTTTGTTATTTCCAAAACACTTTTACTTTTCTTCTCACGTCAAACCAAACTGAAATTATTTACAAAAAATTTGTTTTCATAGAATGATGGGACAGACTATAAGGTCGATGACAGGGCATTCAGCAGACTCATTTTCATAGACTTTGTAGACAACAAATATAACACTTAATAATTTTTTGATGTTTTTATTTGACAGATGGTATGTGTTTTTTTACTTTCGTCTCTTTGAACTTGAACAATAATAATCAAATGATGTCACTTTTCATCTCTCTACAATAGGACTGTAAATGTCTTTATTTTTGTGCGACACTTATTGTCATGATTTTTGTGAATAAAATTGTGAAAAAATAAATAAAATAAAGTTACAGTGCTGACCACCCCTGCCACATAATGTAACATTGCGATGGCTATAAAAAACAAGCGTTCAAGATGGCTATAAAACACAAGCGTTCATGATGGCTATAAAACACAAGTGTTCATGATGGCTATAAAACACAAGTGATGGCTATAAAACACAAGTGTTCACGATGGCTATAAAACACAAGCGTTCATGATGGCTATAAAACACAAGTGTTCATGATGGCTATAAAACACAAGTGATGGCTATAAAACACAAGTGTTCACGATGGCTATAAAACACAAGCGTTCATGAGGGCGCTATAAAACACAAGCATTCAAGATGCATATCAAGTGTTCACGACAACCTTCTAGTACTTAAGGTTATACACCACCATTAATTACCCTATGCAGTTCAATACAACTTTTATGTCAAAATATATTCCGTAAAAAATACAACATTATCGAGAGGATCATGTGACTACTAATTTTAGGGAGTGCTCTCAACTGACAAGTACCATTTTAAAAAATCAACATAGGTCGACCATGAAATTTTTCAGTTAAAAGCCTTCATGCCTGAGCACCACCTCATGTTGCTATTATACAAGTGCTGCATATAACAAGTAACTTCAATTTATACAAGTGGCACTATACCACTTGCTCAGTTGTTATCAGTTAGTACTGCATATAACAAGTAACTTCAAATTATACAAGTGGCACTATACCACTTGCTCAGTTGTTATCAGTTAGTACTGCATATAACAAGTAACTTCAAATTATACAAGTGGCACTATACCACTTGCTCAGTTGTTATCAGTTAGTACTGCATATAACAAGTAACTTCAAATTATACAAGTGGCACTATACCACTTGCTCAGTTGTTATCAGTTAGTACTGCATATAACAAGTAACTTCAAATTATACAAGTGGCACTATACCACTTGCTCAGTTGTTATCAGTTAGTACTACATATAACAAGTAACTTCAAATTATACAAGTGGCACTATACCACTTGCTCAGTTGTTATCAGTTAGTACTACATATAACAAGTAACTTCAAATTATACAAGTGGCACTATACCACTTGTACAGCTGTTATCAGTTAGTACTACATATAACAAGTAACTTCAAATTATACAAGTGGCACTATACCACTTGCTCAGCTGTTATCAGTTAGTACTACATATAACAAGTAACTTCAAATTATACAAGTGGCACTATACCACTTGCTCAGTTGTTATCAGTTAGTACTACATATAACAAGTAACTTCAAATTATACAAGTGGCACTATACCACTTGTACAGCTGTTATCAGTTAGTACTGCATATAACAAGTAACTTCAAATTATACCACTGGCACTATACCACTTGCTCAGCTGTTATCAGTTAGTACTACATATAACAAGTAACTTCAAATTATACAAGTGGCACTATACCACTTGCTCAGTTGTTA
>NC_054712.1:59764649-59794649 GCF_016097555.1 Gigantopelta aegis | reverse complement strand
CTAGCTTGTACTACAACAACTGACACAAATTTATAACAAACAGATTGTTTTATAAACATATACTGACGTCCAAAAGAAACTATACAGGTACCAATACTCTGAGTTTGTTTGTTTTGTTTATTGGCACCACTAGAGCACATTGATTTATTAATCATCAGCTATTGGATGTTAAACATTTGGTAATTTTGACATACATGTAGTCTTAGAGAGGAAACAATATTTTTCCAATAGTAGCAAGGAATCTTTTATATGCACCATCCCACAGACAGGATAGTACATACCACAGCCTTTAATATACCAGTCGTCGTGCACTGGCTGGAACGAGAAATAGCCCAATGGGCCAACCGACACAATACTCTGAAAGACTACTGAAGAAAAAACAAATTATGTTGTATGTTTAAAACATATTCATAAGAGTGCTGTTTCAGTGTTTTGGGAAAAAATATTTCTTCCATAAAAGCCGAAACATATTTAACCACCAGTTTATTTCCATTATCCAAATTATAAAGGAAATTAAATAAATTTATCTTGGTCAAAGTTTCTTTTGGACGTCAGTATATAAAAAAACCCAGCAGGAAAACTGTTGTTCACTGCTACAAACCTTTCAACATGCTAAGGGACGAACATAGCCCAGTGGTAAAGCACTCGTCTGATGCATGTTTGGTCTAGGATTGATCAAGGTCAGTGGGCCCATTGGCTATTTTCTCGTTCTAGCCAGTGCACCACAACTGGTATATTAAAGGCCATGGTATGTGCTCAGCTGTCTGTGGGATGGTTCATATAAAAGATCCCTTGCAACTAACGGAAAAATCTAGTGGGTTTCTTCTTTATAACTTTATGTCAAAATTAACAAATGTTTGACATCAAAAAGTTAATGATTAATAAATCAATGTGATCTAGTGGTGTTGTTAAACAAAACACTCTTTTTTTTGTTCCTTTTTTATTTTAAAACTTGCAAAGATTCATCGTAATAAATGTTCATAAATTTACCCATTTAATAAAACAAAATCACAAAAATTTATGCCCTCGAAAATAAGTCATTTACAGTAGTAAGCTTTATGACACCTCCATTTTCAGAACAATGTAACATTTTTATTATAAAGTTTTTTATAGGACATTTTGGGGTTTTAGATGATTAGTAATGCATCTGACTACATGTATGTTTCAAACTGTATCTTTTACAAAAGATGGATATATTAAAGTTAAAAAATTAAAGTTTGTTTTGTTCTGACATATAGTCTTAGAGTGGAAATCCGCTACCTTTTTTTTCATTAGTAGCAAGGGATCTTTAAATGCACCATCCAACAGACAGGATACAAAATATCACGGCCTTTGTTTCACAAGTTATGGAGGAATGGCTGGTACAAGAAATAGCCCAATGGACCCACAAACAGGGATCGGTCCTAAACCGACCATGCATAAGGCGAGTGTTTTATCACTGGGCTACGGTACATCCTGCCCAAGATGGATCTGTGAAATTAGGATAACATTATGTTGCCACAGTAGAATCTCACTGGGTCAAGATGGATCTGTGAAATTAGGATAACATTATGTTGCCACAGTAGAATCTCACTGGGTCAAGATGGATCTGTGAAATTAGGATAACATTATGTTGCCACAGTAGAATCTCACTGGGTCAAGATGGAGCTGTGAAATTAGGATAACATTATGTTGCCACAGTAGAATCTCACTGGGTCAAGATGAAATAATGTTGTTTTACTTCTGTACACAAAAAGTTAAGCTTGTTTTATTTAACGACACCATAAGAGCATATTAATCTATTAATCATCACCTATTGGATGTCAAATATTTGGTAATTCTGACATATAGTCTTAGAGAGGAAACCTGCTACATGTTTTCATTAGTAGCAAGGGATCCTTTATATGCACCATCCCACAGACAGGATAGCACATATAGTGACTGAAATGAGAAATAGCCAATGGATCCACTGATGAGGAAATAGGTTTGGAGAGACAAGGACTGGGATGAGGATGTGGACAGCAAAAGAAATTGAAAGATGGGAGGAGCTGCCAGATCAGGAGGAAATGAGATGGAATTCATAAGAGAGAGAGAAAGGAAAGAGAAAAGAACAAGGAAATAGGTTACCTAAATTTAAGTTTGCATAAATAGACAATGTAAATTTTCAATTTTAAGAAGACTGGGTTATTAATCTCAAATGACACATAATGTATCTCTACTAAAAGCCAAGTTTATCAGTGTCATTTGGGAATTTGGGGCACAGTCTACTAAATCATTAGTCACATATATCACACTAGATGTGACCTACCAGTTGGTAAATTGTTTGGTCACGTATAATACACCAATTTGTTTATCTTGGTGTCTAACTGAACTATAGCTGTGGAGCCAGAAAAACGTTTGCCAGCTTAAAATGTTTGCAAAACAGATTATGCATAAACTAGAGTGTTAGCTGAATTGGAATGTGGGAATTCCCACAGTATATTTTAAATCACAGAAAATCACTGAAGATATTGATATTGAATGTCGTCTGATGTAAATTGAAAAAAGGGTATATCTGGTATCCCAAGAAAATATAATCTTCATTTACAGTGAAATATCAAGACCAAAGTGAACCTTGTAACCCAAGATACTACGCCTTTTATTTATATCTGGTATCAAAAAAAATATAATCTTCATTTACAGTGAAATATCAAGACCAAAGTGAACCTTGTAACCCAAAATACTACGCCTTTTATTTATATCTGGTATCCCAAGAAAATATAATCTTCATTTACAGTGAAATATCAAGACCAAAGTGAACCTTGTAACCCAAGATACTACGCCTTTTATTTATATCTGGTATCCCAAGAAAATATAATCTTCATTTACGTGAAATATCAAGACCAAAGTGAACCTTGTAACCCAAGATACTACGCCTTTTATTTATATCTGGTATCCCAAGAAAATATAATCTTCATTTACGTGAAATATCAAGACCAAAGTGAACCTTGTAACCCAAGATACTACGCCTTTTATTTATATCTGGTATCCCAAGAAAATATAATCTTCATTTACGTGAAATATCAAGACCAAAGTGAACCTTGTAACCCAAGATACTACGCCTTTTATTTATATCTGGTATCCCAAGAAAATATAATCTTCATTTACGTGAAATATCAAGACCAAAGTGAACCTTGTAACCCAAGATACTACGCCTTTTATTTATATCTGGTATCCCAAGAAAATATAATCTTCATTTACAGTGAAATATCAAGACCAAAGTGAACCTTGTAACCCAAGATACTACGCCTTTTATTTATATCTGGTATCCCAAGAAAATATAATCTTCATTTACGTGAAATATCAAGACCAAAGTGAACCTTGTAACCCAAGATACTACGCCTTTTATTTATATCTGGTATCCCAAGAAAATATAATCTTCATTTACGTGAAATATCAAGACCAAAGTGAACCTTGTAACCCAAGATACTACGCCTTTTATTTATATCTGGTATCCCAAGAAAATATAATCTTCATTTACGTGAAATATCAAGACCAAAGTGAACCTTGTAACCCAAGATACTATGCCTTTTATTTATATCTGGTATCCCAAGAAAATATAATCTTCATTTACGTGAAATATCAAGACCAAAGTGAACCTTGTAACCCAAGATACTACGCCTTTTATTTATATCTGGTATCCCAAGAAAATATAATCTTCATTTACGTGAAATATCAAGACCAAAGTGAACCTTGTAACCCAAGATACTACGCCTTTTATTTGGGGAGGGATTTAGCTCAGTCAGTTGTGTGCTCACTTGAGGTGCTTGTGTCGTAGGATCTGACCTACTTTATGGATCCGTTCAACTGATTGGGGTTTTTCTCATTCCATCCAATGCACCACAACTGGTCAAAGGCCGTGGTATGTGCTTTCCTGTCTGTGGGAAAGTGCATACAAAAGATCCTTGATGCATAAGGAAAAATGTAAACGATTTCCTCTCATCACTACAAGTCAGATTTCCAAATGTTTTACATCCAACAGCCGATGATTAATAAATTAATGTGCTCTAGTGGTGGCGTTAAATGAAAGAAACCTTTTTTATATTTTTGTTTTACAAATTAAAGGTCTATTATCATTGTTTCAAGTGTCATGTTTTGCTATTTTATTTGTGTATTTGTGATAAGTGAGACCATAATTAAATAAATACTAGATTTATACTTCCACTGATCCCAGGGATAAAGGCCTACTCTTGTTTTTTTATTGACCCCTCCAAAAAAATGTTTTGCTTGATATGTAATATTTCAATAAAAAAGATTAAAATTACATTTTATTCCCCACCCCCATTTGAAAAAACAAGTGGATGAAAATCTAAAATATATTTTATTATGGCCTAACCACAAATTAATCAATTCCACAAACATAAAAGAAGCTTTTGCAAAACAAACGTGACAATATAAAAATTGTAATGTGCTACTAAAGGGCATTAATTAACAATGCTGCAATGCACGTTTTCCCTAAGGACCCTTGACAAAAACAGAACGTACAAAACAGAACATCTACCAGTATGTCACGTTTTGTGACTAAATCCACATTTTGTGACTAAATCCACGTTTTGTGACTAAATCCACGTGGCGTTTAGAATCCTTCTCAAAGGTTCTTTGAAGTCCAGTTTTTCTTTTTGATTTGACCACAAAGTATTATGGATTGGCATTACCGGTATGTGCAAAACATGTTCACATACCACGTACTGATCATCATCCTCTATAGATTACCGGTATGTGCAAAACATGTTCACATACCACGTACTGATCATCATCCTCTATAGATTACCGGTATGTGTAAAACATGTTCACATACCACGTACTGATCATCATCCTCTATAGATTACCGGTATGTGCAAAACATGTTCACATACCACGTACTGATCATCATCCTCTATAGATTACCGGTATGTGTAAAACATGTTCACATACCACGTACTGATCATCATCCTCTATAGATTACCGGTATGTGTAAAACATGTTCACATACCACGTACTGATCATCATCCTCTATAGATTACCGGTATGTGCAAAACATGTTCACATACCACGTACTGATCATCATCCTCTATAGATTACCGGTATGTGCAAAACATGTTCACATACCACGTACTGATCATCATCCTCTATAGATTACCGGTATGTGTAAAACATGTTCACATACCACGTACTGATCATCATCCTCTATAGATTACCGGTATGTGTAAAACATGTTCACATACCACGTACTGATCATCATCCTCTATAGATTACCGGTATGTGCAAAACATGTTCACATACCACGTACTGATCATCATCCTCTATAGATTACCGGTATGTGCAAAACATGTTCACATACCACGTACTGATCATCATCCTCTATAGATTACCGGTATGTGCAAAACATGTTCACATACCACGTACTGATCATCATCCTCTATAGATTACCGGTATGTGCAAAACATGTTCACATACCACGTACTGATCATCATCCTCTATAGATTACCGGTATGTGCAAAACATGTTCACATACCACGTACTGATCATCATCCTCTATAGATTTTCAAATAAAAATAAAAAGCGTCTACTAGTGGGTGGAAAAAACAACACCCCCACCAAAAACAAAAAATAAATAAAAAATCCTATTTAATTTTTATAGTTTTTATTGTATAAAACAACCATTAATATTTACTTATTGTTGGAAGCTGCCATTACAGGCTTACAGCTGATAGGGCTACCTTAATATTAGAAATAAATGATACATTAATGCATTGGCATAGCTCAGTTGTATAGATGTCACAGATTCAGACCCAAACATTTAAGGGGAGCTATCACACTTACTCCCGGGATACCTATCTACAAAGATTTACAGAAAATATCAGCCGCTTTAGTAGCATAATGTTTTAAAATTATTTTCTAATGTAACTACAGTAATATTATTTTGTATTGTAAACATTTGGCTGTAAAAGGAACTCTGTTATGCCATAATGTCGCCAAAGGCTCAGGTTTACAACATTTATTCACTCGGAACAGATAATCCATAAATCCTCATAGCTCATTAGTTATTTTCTAATTCCTTGCTACTAATGAAAAATGTAGTGACTTTACTCTCTAAGACTAAATGTCAAAATGATTTATAAATCGATGTGACATTATTAATGTGGTAAGTCGAGTGAGCTACCACACATTTAATTGTAAACAAGCTGTCATATAACAGGTACATCTGACACAAGCTGTCGTATAACAAGTACATCTAACACAAGCTGTTGAATAACAGGTATGTAACACAAGCTGTCGTATAACAGGTATACCTAACACAAGCTGTTGTATAACAGGTATATCTAACACAAGCTGTTGAATAACAGGTATGTAACACAAGCTGTCATATAACAGGTATATCTAACACAAGCTGTCGTATAACAGGTACATCTAACACAAGCTGTTGAATAACAGGTATGTAACACAAGCTGTCGTATAACAGGTACATCTAACACAAGCTGTTGAATAACAGGTATGTAACACAAGCTGTCGTATAACAGGTATAGCTAACACAAGCTGTCGTATAACAGGTACATCAAACAAGCTGTCGTATAACAGGTATACCTAACACAAGCTGTCGTATAACAGGTATACCTAACACAAGCTGTCGTATAACAGGTATATGTATACCTAACACAAGCTGTCATATAACAGGTATATCTAACACAAGCTGTCGTATAACAGGTATACCTAACACAAGCTGTCGTATAACAGGTACATCAAACAAGCTGTCGTATAACAGGTATACCTAACACAAGCTGTCGTATAACAGGTATATGTATACCTAACACAAGCTGTCATATAACAGGTATATCTAACACAAGCTGTCGTATAACAGGTATACCTAACACAAGCTGTCGTATAACAGGTATATCTAACACAAGCTGTCTTATAACAGGTATACCTAACACAAGCTGTTGTATAACAGGTATATCTAACACAAGCTGTTGTATAACAGGTACATCTAACACAAGCTGTTGTATAACATGTACTCCTAACACAAGCTGTTGTATAACATGTACTCCTAACACAAGCTGTCATATAACAGGTATACCTAACACAAGCTGTCGTATAACAGTATATGTATACCTAACACAAGCTGTCATATAACAGGTACATCTAACACAAGCTGTTGTATAACAGGTAAATCTAACACAAGGTGTCGTATAACAGGTACATCTAACACAAGCTGTCGTATAACAGGTATGTCTTAACACAAGCTGTTGTATAACAGGTATGTCTTAACACAAGCTGTCGTGTAACAGGTATATCTAACACAAGCTGTTGTATAACAGGTACATCTAACAAGCTGTCGTATAACAGGTATACCCAACACAAGCTGTCGTGTAACAGGTATACCTAACACAAGCTGTCATATAACAGGTATATCTAACACAAGCTGTCGTGTAACAGGTATGTCTTAACACAAGCTGTCGTGTAACAGGTACATCTAACACAAGCTGTCGTATAACAGGTACATCATACACAAGCTGTTTTATAGCAGGTACATCTAACACAAGCTGTCGTGTAACAGGTACATCTAACACAAGCTGTCGTATAACAGGTATACATGTATCTAACACAAGCTGTCATATAACAGGTATGTCTTAACACAAGCTGTCATATAAAAGGTATGTCTTAACACAAGCTGTCATATAAAGGTATACCTAACACAAGCTGTCGTATAACAGGTATATCATACACAAGCTGTTTTATAGCAGGTACATCTAACACAAGCTGTTGTATAACATGTACATCTAACACAAGCTGTTGTATATAACAGGTACATCTAACACAAGCTGTCGTATAACAGGTATATCTAAGAAGCTGTCGTATAACAGGTATATCTAACACAAGCTGTCGTGTAACAGGTATGTCTTAACACAAGCTGTCGTGTAACAGGTACATCTAACACAAGCTGTTGTATAACAGGTACATCATACACAAGCTGTTGTATAACAGGTACACCTTACACAAGCTGTCGTGTAACAGGTACATCTAACACAAGCTGTCGTATAACAGGTATGTCTAACACAAGCTGTCATATAACAGGTATACCTAACACAAGCTGTCGTATAACAGGTACATCTAACATAAGCTGTTGTATAACATGTACACCTAACACAAGCTGTCGTATAACAGGTATACCTAACACAAGCTGTCGTATAACAGGTATATCTAAGAAAAGCTGTCATATAACAGATATACCTAACACAAGCTGTCGTATAAAAGGTACATCTAACACAAGCTGTCGTGTAACAGGTACATCTAACACAAGCTGTCGTATAACAGGTACATCTAACACAAGCTGTCGTATAACAGGTACGTCTTAACACAAGCTGTCGTATAACAGGTATGTCTTAACACAAGCTGTCATGTAACAGGTATATCTAACGCAAGCTGTTGTATAACAGGTACATCTAACACAAGCTGTCGTATATATAACATGTACATCTAACACAAGCCGTCGTATATCAGGTACATCTAAGAAGCTGTTGTATAACAGGTATACCTAACACAAGCTGTCGTGTAACAGGTATACCTAACACAAGCTGTCGTATAACAGGTATATCTAACAACAGCTGTCGTGTAACAGGTATGTCTTAACACAAGCTGTCGTGTAACAGGTACATCTAACAGAAGCTGTCGTATAACAGGTACATCATACACAAGCTGTTGTATAACAGGTACATCTAACACAAGCTGTCGTGTAACAGGTACATCTAACACAAGCTGTTGTATAACAGGTATGTCTAACACAAGCTGTCGTATATAACAGGTATATCTAACACAAGCTGTCGTATAACAGGTATGTCTTAACACAAGCTGTCGTATAACAGGTATACCTAACACAAGCTGTCGTGTAACAGGTACATCTAACACAAGCTGTCGTATAACAGGTATGTCTTAACACAAGCTGTCGTATAACAGGTATGTCTTAACACAAGCTGTCGTGTAACAGGTATATCTAACGCAAGCTGTTGTATAACAGGTACATCTAAGACAAGCTGTCGTATATAACACGTACATCTAACACAAGCTGTCGTATAACAGGTACATCTAAAAAGCTGTCGTATAACAGGTATACCTAACACAAGCTGTCGTGTAACAGGTATACCTAACACAAGCTGTCGTATAACAGGTATATCTAACAGAAGCTGTCGTGTAACAGGTATGTTTTAACACAAGCTGTCGTGTAACAGGTACATCTAACACAAGCTGTCGTATAACAGGTACATCATACACAAGATGTTGTATAACAGGTACATCTAACACAAGCTGTCGTGTAACAGGTATATCTAACACAAACTGTCGTATAACAGGTATGTCTAACACAAGCTGTCGCATATAACAGGTATATCTAACACAAGCTGTCGTATAACAGGTATATCTAACACAAGCTGTCGTATAACAGGTATACCTAACACAAGCTGTCGTGTAACAGGTATATCTAACACAAGCTGTCATGTAACAGGTATGTCTTAACACAAGCTGTCGTATAACAGGTATACCTAACACAAGCTGTCGTATAACAGGTATATCTAACACAAGCTGTCGTATAACAGGTATGTCTAACACAAGCTGTCGTATATAACAGGTATATCTAACACAAGCTGTCGTATAACAGGTATACCTAACACAAGCTGTCATATAACAGGTATATCTAACACAAGCTGTCATGTAACAGGTATGTCTTAACACAAGCTGTCGTATAACAGGTATACCTAACACAAGCTGTCGTATAACAGGTATATCTAACACAAGCTGTCATGTAACAGGTATGTCTTAACACAAGCTGTCGTATAACAGGTACATCTAACACAAGCTGTCGTATAACAGGTATGTCTTAACACAAGCTGTCGTATAACAGGTATGTCTTAACACAAGCTGTCGTGTAACAGGTATATCTAACACAAGCTGTTGTATAACAGGTACATCTAACACAAGCTGTCGTATATAACAGGTACATCTAACACAAGCTGTCGTGTAACAGGTACATCTAACACAAGCTGTCGTGTAACAGGTACATCTAACACGTGCTGTCATATAACAGGTATGTCTAACACAAGCTGTCGTATATAACAGGTATATCTAACACAAGCTGTCGTATAACAGGTATACCTAACACAAGCTGTCGTATAACAGGTATATCTAACACAAGCTGTCATGTAACAGGTATGTCTTAACACAAGCTGTCGTATAACAGGTACATCTAACACAAGCTGTCGTATAACAGGTATGTCTTAACACAAGCTGTCATATAACAGGTACATCTAACACAAGCTGTCATATAACAGTTATATCTAACACAAGCTGTCGTATAACAGGTATATCTAACACAAGCTGTCATATAACAGGTACATCAATTAACAAGCAGTCGTATAATAGGTATATCTAACACAAGCTGTTGTATAACACGTACATCTAACACAAGCTGTCGTATAACAGGTATATCTAACACAAGCTGTCATATAACAGGTACATCTAACACAAGCTATTGTATAACAGGTACATGAAACAAGCTGTCGTATAATAGGTATATCTAACACAAGCTGTCGTATATCAGGTATATCGAACAAGCTGTCGTATAATAGGTATATCTAACACAAGCTGTAGTATAACAGGTATATCTGATGATGCCATGCACTGCCCACCTGATTAATTTCCATAATTGTTATTGCAGTGATCGATATCATATGTGGGTTTCAGCACATACAAAACCAAAAGTATGCTGGATTATAATTATATGTGGAAGCAGTTTGAATCAAAATAGATACACACAATATGTATGCAGGTCCTTTTAAAGCAAATCAAATTAACAGATCAGGTTTTTTATGGATTAAAGAACAAATGTATTTATATAATGGATCCGTATCTTTATTATATTTTTATTACTTTTCCAGTTGAAATTGGTTCTGTAAAGGCTGGAATATACAGGTGCGTATGCAGGAATTTATGGGGGGGGGGGGGGGGGCGCAGACATGCTGCCCTGAAAACTACATTTTTAAAAAAAGAAAATCAGGTTGAGCAGGGGGTGATTTCAACCCCATAACCCTTCCCCTCTCCCTGCACACACCTTTAATATTAATATACTACTCAAAAGAATTTAAGGGTCAAAAATTTATAATCAAATAAGTTTCAGAGTGAATTAGATTGATGATGTAAACTACACCAAAAATTTAATTTATTGTTCCATATTTACAAAACCCCACAAATAAACGTCACTGTATACAAGAAAGTCACATGACATGCTGTCAAAGTTGTCAAACATGGATTTTATACATTAGAACATTTGTTTAATAGTGTGTGAATCCACCCCTGGCGCGAATACACTCGACACATCGTTGCCTCATGCTGTTGATCAGACGTCTGAAGAACTCTTGGGGAATGGCCTGCCACTCTGCCATAAGAAGTTGACCCAGATCATGAAGGTTGGCCGGAGGGGCATGGTTATCCCGAACTCTCCTGCCTAATTCGTCCTAGGCGTGCTCTGTTGGGGCCAAGTCAGGCGAATATGCTGGCCAATCCATCCTGGTGATACCTTGTTGTCTGAGAAAGTCCGTTACCACCCTGGCGCGGTGGGGTCTGGCATTGTCATCCTGCAGAACTGCCCCGCCGCCAATCTGCTGAAGGCCTGGGAGAACCAACGGCCGGATAATCTCATTCAGATAGCGGATTCCATTCAGATTGCCATCCACCACATAGAGGGGGGTCCTGTGGTGGATAGAGATGCCGCCCCACACCATGACGCTGCCACCACCGAACCGGTGACGTTGTCTAACGTTAACGTCAGCGAAGCGCTCCCCAGGACGTCTGTAGACACGAACCCGACCATCGTTGAACTGGAGACTAAACCTGGACTCATCAGTGAACATCACTCGACCCCACTGAACACGTTGCCACCGCAGATGAAGTGTGCACCAGTGACGTCTGGCCGTTCTGTGACATGGTAGGAGTGGTGGTCGAACAGCCTGGCGACGGCAGCGTAGATTATTGGCTCTCAGACGATTGCGTATGGTTTGATCAGACACTCGAGTTCCAGTCGCAGTCCGCAGATTGTCACGTAATCGGCGTGCAGTGGTTGTGCGTTGATGGAGAGCCATATTGGTGATGTAGCGGTCCTCTCTATTTGTAGTGCTTCGGGGTCTTCCCGAACGTGGACGATTTCGAACAGAATTCGTTGCTTGGTACCGTTGCCACAGTCGGCCAACGACACTCTGACTGACACCAAGTCTCAGAGCAACATTTCTTTGCGTATTGCCATCCTGAAGCCAAGCAATAGCCCTTCCTCGATCTTCGATAGTCAGTTGACGTCGTACCATTGTCGAATTTGGAGTGTGCACCGTACACGAACGCAAGCTCCAATTATACGGAAATTCAGCATTGGGAACATGAAATACACATGCAAAGCGTGCAAATGAAGCGCTTTGTGAAAAAGCAGGTTATGGGCACTTAGCAGACCTTTCACTTTCGCCCTAATTTACGTGCAAATGTAAGCATGTTTTCGCCATTAGAACTAGTCGACAGTGTCAATGACAGTGGATTTTAATTCATTTATGGGTTGCTTAGACCCACTTTCGTCAAAATGGAACAATACCATGCGTGACATTATGGTCTAGCTAATATAATTGACATTCAGAAAATAATGTCGAAAATATCGTCTGACCCTTAAATTCTTTTGAGTAGTATATATATATATATATATATATATATATATATATATATATATATATATATATATATATATATATATATATATATATATATATATATATATACATACATAGCTACCTACCTACCTATCTTCCTACCAGGGTTGAAAATTAACATGAAAACCATCGTTGCCAGCAAGGCCAGTTGAAGACAAATCTTACTGGCCCTTCTCAAATTCAACTAGCCCTCCAATTATCACTTATCTTGATATGAATCCTCATTTAATGTTTTGCCTTTACCATAGTTTGACACCTAATAGCTGATGTATTTTTCGTGCTAGGGTGTCGTTAAACATTCATTCATTCATTCATTCATATTATCACATTGTAATTTAAATGCATAGTCAAAATCAAAACTAGAATATTCTTTGTTGAATAATAATCATGTGCTCACCGTATATAGTCTATTTCCTTCAAAATGAAACCGATACATTGGCATGTAACTTCATAATGAAAGAAAGAAATGTTTTATTTAATGACGCACTCAACACATTTTATTTACGGTTATATGGCATCAGAGATATGGTTACAGACCACACAGATTTTGAGAGGAAACCCACTTCATGAGCTACTCTTTCCGATTAGCAGCAAGGGTTCTTTTATTTGCGCTTCCCACAGGAAGGACAGCACAAACCATGGCCTTTGTTGAACCAGTTATGGATCACCTACCCATTGAGCCTTGCGAAACACTCACTCAGGGTTTGGAGTCGGTATCTGGATTAAAAATCACATGCCTCGACTGGGATCCGAACCCAGTACCTACCAGCCTGTTGACTGATGGCCTAACCACGACGTCACTGAGGCCAGTCCTTCAAAATGAATACAGTTAAAATTCATATAAAACATGTTATGAAATTTTAAACCCATACCAACTCAAATAGCATTTTGAACAAAGAAATCCAATATAAATAAAAAGAATGCTTTACAAATTACCATTAAATTATGATGATTAAATCTCATTTTTAATACAGGGGTGAGAACAAAATGCTAGAACAACCAAGGTATACAGCTTGATTTGCATTGTCTCTGAAGTAAAAAAAAAAAAAGCAATACAAAGAGAATAAAGGTAGAACTGCGCGTGCTTTAGTATATAAACCTAGTCTCAGGGTGGCAGTCCTCTTTCTGGCGATGCAAGAAGGAGTACAATCTCCAGTGTCGGATTTCCTCGGAAATGGATGAAGCACGCACATGTGTGCGTTTAATTTGGATATGGTAAATGCTACAGTAGTAGGCTACTAATCAAATAAATATCAATACGATGTACTTAGTTATTATATTACATAGCATAATGGTGTACTTATTGTTTATCACAGTAATATTTGGACAGTTATGTCATTATGTAAGTCTTGGTGTCAAGACTTTAGATCTGATATGTTCTTATTTAAAGCCCGATCTGATCCTCTTAATCTCTCATATGGCATCCCACAGGGATCAGTACTTGGCCCAACTTTGTTTGCATTATATATCAATGATCTGCCACTCTATGCAAAGCATTGTGTCATGGATCTGTTTGCTGATGATGTAAGCTCCACATCTGTAGCTGATGACATATCTCTGTTAGAAAAACATGTCCAGTTAGATTTGAATGAGGTGAGTCTTTGGTGCAACCATAATAAGATGTCTCTTAACTTAAATAAAACTAAAATCATGCTTATTGGTTCTTCTAAAAAACTGACCTCGATTGCAGAAACCTCAACAGCATTGACTGTATATGTAGATCACATACCAGTGCAATGTTCCACTTCTGAAAAACTTCTTGGTGTACACATTGACCCAACACTGACATGGGCTAACCACATAAATGCCATTATTAAAAAATCTTCTTATTTATTATACATTTTTCGACAAAACAGAAAATATCTTGACCAAAAGACCAGATTAATATTCTACAGCTCTTACATATTACCTCACTTAGACTATTGCTCCACAATTTGGGGAACCTGTTCAAAACATTCTATAGGAAAACTTCAAAAAATCCAAAATCAAGCTGCAAGACTTATTACTGAAAAAAGCAAAGAAATGTCCACTGCAGAAATAATTAGCTCTCTCAAATGGCTTAAAATCAAAGAGAGAATTGACTTTAGAACCTGCCAGTTTGTCTACAAAGTCCTCAACAAACTATCTCCATCATATCTAGAAACAATGTTTCAAACAACTTCAGAAATTCACTCCTTAAATCTGAGGTCAACTCAACATAATCACCTTTATGAATTAATTAAAACCAAGAACAGAATTTTATCGCCATAGTTTTTCATGCAGGGGAGCTAAACTGTGGAACACACTACCTTCAAAGATAAAATATTCTCAATCCCTCGCCTCATTCAAATCCAGTTATTTTAAGCACTATTCAAATAATAATCAATTTTAAGATATACCTTTGTTGTTGATTTTGTGTTTGTTAAAATAATTATGATGTATTGAGTTATCACTGACTCAAGTTTCTTAACAAATTGATTTAAATATTATTTATATATTCATAATATGTGCTATTGTTCCTCATGCTATACATATTACATGTATGTTGATGTTGTTTCTTTGAATGTATGTATGTATAATATCATGTATAGATTAGAGAGGGCCTCATGGGAGACCAGTCACCTTGTACTGAATGTGTTTACCCTCTGAAAATAAAGAATTTTATTATTATTATTATTATTATTATTAAAGCAAATCGCTTAAATTTAAAACAATATTGACAACGACAATCAGTTAACTGACCTTTGGAATAAGCCCTGGGTTGTAGTAATGGAAATTCATTGTTATTTGTATATATAAGCATGCGCTCACGTTAGTGTGAGTTAAAACTACAAGATAAATTTTGATTTTGTCACAGAATAATGTAAGCTAATTAAATATGATTCCTTTTACCATAACATTAAATAACAATTGTCAAGTAGTACCTCTACTAGATAATTATGGCATATCCAGTCCATTCTAATAAGCCGATGACTTCTAGATTAAAAAAATATGTGCAATGTCTTTAATATGTTTTGAGCTCTATTTTTAGAAGACCCAACCCAAAGCAACAGAAGCTGAATCTCGCACTGTTAAAATATAGAGCATGCTGCTGTAGTTCGCGCCAACACAGACGTGATGTGTTTTGTCACATTCGATTCAGTTTCAGTGTCTTTGTTTTTTAACTGGGACCATACTCGCCAGACCCTAAGATCGATGGTCGCCTAACGGACAACCTATGTAAAATTCTTAGTCGCCCATAGCCAATAAAGGTCACCACAGGCAACCGAGCGACCGCTAATTTTCAATCCTGACCTACCTACCTACCTACATATATATATATATATATTATATATATATATATATGCTATCCTGTGTGTGCGATAGCTAGTACGTATAACAGATGGGCAAGAAGAGCCTGTGTGTGCGATAGCTAGTACATATAACAGATGGGCAAGAAGAGCCTGTGTGGGCAATAGTAGTACATATAACAGATAGGCAAGAAGAGCCTGTGTTGGCAATAGTAGTACATATAACAGATGGGTAAGAAGAGCCTATGTGGGCGATAGTAGTACATATAACAGATGGGCAAGAATTAAGAGCCTATGTGGGCGATAGCTAGTGCATATAACAGATGGGCAAGAAGAGCCTGTGTGGGCGATAGCTAGTGCATATAACAGATGGGCAAGAAGAGCCTGTGTGGGCGATAGCTAGTGCATATAACAGATGGGCAAGAAGAGCCTGTGTGGGCGATAGCTAGTGCATATAACAGATGGGCAAGAAGAGCCTGTGTGGGCGATATCTAGTACATATAACAGATGAGCAAGAAGAGCCTGTGTGGGTGATATCTAGTACATATAACAGATGGGCAAGAAGAGCCTGTGTGGGTGATATCTAGTACATATAACAGATGGGCAAGAAGAGCCTGTGTGGGCGATAGCTAGTACATATAACAGATGGGCAAGAAGAGCGATAGCTAGTACATATAACAGATGGGCAAGAAGAGCCTGTGTGGGCGATATCTAGTACATATAACAGATGGGCAAGAAGAGCCTGTGTGGGCGATAGCTAGTACATATAACAGATGGGCAAGAAGAGCCTGTGTGGGCGATAGCTAGTACATATAACAGATGGGCAAGAAGAGCCTGTGTGGGCGATAGCTAGTACATATAACAGATGGGCAAGAAGAGCCTGCATATAACAGATGGGCAAGAAGAGCCTGTGTGGGTGATAGCTAGTACATATAACAGATGAGCAAGAAGAGCCTGTGTGGGCGATATCTAGTACATATAACAGATGGGCAAGAAGAGCCTGTGTGGGCGATAGCTAGTACATATAACAGATGGGCAAGAAGAGCCTGCATATAACAGATGGGCAAGAAGAGCCTGTGTGGGTGATATCTAGTACATATAACAGATAGGCAAGAAGAGCCTGTGTGGGTGATAGCTAGTACATATAACAGATGGGCAAGAAGAGCCTGTGTGGGTGATATCTAGTACATATAACAGATGGGCAAGAAGAGCCTGTGTGGGTGATATCTAGTACATATAACAGATGGGCAAGAAGAGCCTGCATATAACAGATGGGCAAGAAGAGCCTGTGTGGGTGATATCTAGTACATATAACAGATGGGCAAGAAGAGCCTGTGTGGGTGATAGCTAGTACATATAACAGATGGGCAAGAAGAGCCTGTGTGGGTGATATCTAGTACATATAACAGATGGGCAAGAAGAGCCTGTGTGGGTGATAGCTAGTACATATAACAGATGGGCAAGAAGAGCCTGTGTGGGCGATAGCTAGTACATATAACAGATGGGCAAGAAGAGCCTGTGTGGGCGATAGCTAGTACATATAACAGATGGGCAAGAAGAGCCTGTGTGGGTGATATCTAGTACATATAACAGATGGGCAAGAAGAGCCTGTGTGGGTGATATCTAGTACATATAACAGATGGGCAAGAAGAGCCTGCATATAACAGATAGGCAAGAAGAGCCTGTGTGGGTGATAGCTAGTACATATAACAGATGGGCAAGAAGAGCCTGTGTGGGCGATAGCTAGTACATATAACAGATGGGCAAGAAGAGCCTGTGTGGGTGGTATGTAGTACATATAACAGATGGGCAAGAAGAGCCTGTGTGGGCGATATCTAGTGCATATAACAGATGGGCAAGAAGAGCCTGTGTGGGCGATAGCTAGTGCATATAACAGATGGGCAAGAAGAGCCTGTGTTGGCAATAGTAGTACATATATAGCCATCGGTCAACAAAGACAAATGAATATCACGATTCAGACATTCTTAAATAAATTTAAGTACACTCTGTTATACACATATACTATTGACAGTCATTGATACCTTTCAGAAATTGACTTTGTGTATAGTTTGTTTGTTCTGTTTAATGAGATCACTAGAGCACATTGATTAATTCTACGGCAAGCATTCTACTCACTGAGTAGACGGACTACTATCCAGACTTCGACCTGCACACCTAAGGTGAGGATTCTACTCACTGAGTAGACGGACTACTATCCAGACTTCGACCCACGCACCTAAGGCGAGCATTCTACTCACTGAGTAGACGGACTACTATCCAGACTTCGACCTGCACACCTAAGGCAAGCATTCTACTCACTGAGTAGACGGACTACTATCCAGACTTCGACCTGCACACCTAAGGCGAGCATTCTACTCACTGAGTAGACGGACTACTATCCAGACTTCGACCTGCACACCTAAGGCGAGCATTCTACTCACTGAGTAGACGGACTACTATCCAGACTTCGACCCACGCACCTAAGGCGAGCATTCTACTCACTGAGTAGACGGACTACTATCCAGACTTCGACCTGCACACCTAAGGCGAGCATTCTACTCACTGAGTAGACGGACTACTATCCAGACTTCGACCTGCACACCTAAGGTGAGCATTCTACTCACTGAGTAGACGGACTACTATCCAGACTTCGACCTGCACACCTAAGGTGAGGATTCTACTCACTGAGTAGACGGACTACTATCCAGACTTCGACCTGCACACCGATTCTACTCCTGAGTAGACGGACTACTATCCAGACTTCGACCCACGCACCTAAGGCGAGCATTCTACTCACTGAGTAGACGGACTACTATCCAGACTTCGACCTGCACACCTAAGGCGAGCATTCTACTCACTGAGTAGACGGACTACTATCCAGACTTCGACCTGCACACCTAAGGCGAGCATTCTACTCACTGAGTAGACGGACTACTATCCAGACTTCGACCTGCACACCTAAGGCGAGCATTCTACTCACTGAGTAGACGGACTACTATCCAGACTTCGACCTGCACACCTAAGGCGAGCATTCTACTCACTGAGTAGACGGACTACTATCCAGACTTCGACCTGCACACCTAAGGTGAGCATTCTACTCACTGAGTAGACGGACTACTATCCAGATGAAGGTTGCAGCAAATAAAAATGCTTAAAGATAAGACAAATATATCCACATTCAACAAGGAATTAGTTAAATATTTAGCAAATAAAGTGTCCCGTTACATATAGTTCAAACATTCTGGCAAAATCAAAGGAATAAATATCGATCGCTACTCAACTGCAATATTTAAAAACTGTAACTCAATGTCCTGTTTCTAAATACATGTAACATAATGCAAAATAACTACTGGTATATTTGTTTTCTTTGCCTCTATATTATTTGCCTATTTAAGTGAAAATTTGCTATGGCGATTAAATTTTACAAAGCATTTACATTTTGACAAGTAGATTATTTTGTCAACACCTATCTGTCATTAAAGCATAAATTTTATTTCACATTATCAGTAAGACACATAAGTACTATCAATCTAAAACTATATTCATGTATGTATGTATGTATGTACATGTATATGTGTGTGTATGTGTATATATATATATATATATATATATATATATATATATATATGTTATTACCAGAGTGTTTTTCGGTATCGTCAATATCATATATTAGGAATAAAAATTGTATTATGCGAGCCTCTGGCGAGCATAATACATTATTTTTATTCTTAATATATGATATTGACGATACCGAAATACACGAGGGTAATAATCTCTTTATCATATAAGCTCAAGCTTAATACAATGTTTTTTTGTCAACTGTACACGCAACTTTAATTCCAGTCCGCCATTACTAGATATTCAAATGATGTGAGAATATGTGGCGCAGTGTATTTTTGAATGGAAATGACGTCAAATTCGAATGACGTCATTTTGGATGTCCTTACATCAAAATAAAGTTATGCCTAACTTTTTTTGTTTTCTGAACGCTGGACAGCTTTCAGTGTCAAATTGCCATTGAAATGTTTTTATTTGATGACTATGAATGCATACATCAATCATGGAGTGTCACCCAAGTACGTTTGCTTAAATGTCTGTTTGCTTAAAAATACACTGCACCACATATTCTTACGTCATTTGAATATCTAGTAATGGCGGACTGGAATTAAAGTTGCGTGTACAGTTTACAAAAACACGTTGTATTAAGCTTGAGCTTATATGATAAAGAGATTATTACCCTTGTGTATTTCGGTATCGTCAATATCATATATTAGGAATAAAAATAATGTATTATGCTCGCCAGAGGCTCGCATAATACAATTTTTATTCCGAATATATGATATTGACGATACCGAAAAACACTCTGGTAATAACCTATATATATATATATATATCCATATTAATACAGATGTATTTGACATGTTGCCTGGCAGGGGGGGCGGGACATAACCCAGTGGTAAAGCGCTCGCTTGAAGTGGATCGATCCCTGTCAGTGGGCCCATTGGGCTATTTCTTGCTCCAGCCAGTGCACGACTGGTAAATCAAAGATCGTGGTATGTGCTATCCTGTTTGTGGGATAGTGCATGTAAAAGCCATTCTATATAGACAGTAATTAGAGGCCAGACAGAAAAAAACCCTAAAACATTTATTTCATTTCAACTTATTTTTTGTGCTTATCCAATTAAGGTTCAAGCACGCTGTCCTGGGCACACAACTCAGCTATCTGGGCTGTCTGTCCAGAACAGTGGGTTAAAGGTTATGTGTTAGTGGTTAGTGATAGAGAAGAGGGTGTAGTGGTCTTACACCTACCCAATGAGTCATTAAAACTCACTCTGGGTGGGAGCCGGTACCGGCCTGTGAACCCCAGTACCTACCTACCAGCCTGCTGTTCAATGGCTTAACCATGACACCACCGAGGCCAGTAACAAAAGTGTTTTTTACAATTTGGATTGGACTATTTAATAAATAAAAAAATAGCTGCATGACTACAGTGAATGTTTTTTCTTTAATACTAGCCAATTGGCGAGTAAATATAAAGTGCTACTTTTCAGCCAGTTATTACCAAGGATGTGAACTGACAGTGATTACTAATTAGAGACTTGGCCTCAAGTGCTCGAGTGGTGTTCCCACTTTGAAGACAGAACCGAGACACAATACACATTTTAAGCAGGAGGATAAATCTAATTTCTGTCATGCTGAAAAGCGAGGAAATCCCCTAGTTGTCTGCATTAGCAGTTATCTTTTCAAATGAGTCCATTGTTACGGCACATTTTCTCAAGTCACACATTCTCTTGCATTATCTCAGCTAGGTTTGTGAATCACCTTTCAGATTATTTGCTCCATTTAGACTCAAAAGAACCAGAATAAATAAAATTTGCATCAGCTGCAACTTACAATCTGTTCAGACGTCTTACGATTAAAATTGGCACTATTAAAGGTACAATGTAATAAAAGTACTGTATATCTTAACGACCAAGAATTTATCTATAAACCTGGCTAGACGTCTTATGGTACAAAGTAATAAAAGTACTGTATAACTGGCATTGGTGGTGTTGTGGTTAAGCCATCAGATATAAGGCTGGTAGGTACAGGGTTAATTCACAGCTCAGTACCAGCTCCCACCCAGAGCAAGTTTTAATGACTTATGGATAGGTGTAAGACCACTACACCTTCTTCTCTCTCATTAACCACCTAACCAACTAACAACTAACCCACTGTCCTGGATGAACAGTCCAGATAACTGAGGTGTGTGCCCAGGATGGCGTGCTTGAACCGTAATTGGATATAAGCACAAAAATAAGTTGAAATGAAAAAGAAAAAGAAATGTTTTATTTAACAATGCACTCAACACATTTATTTATGGTTATATGGCATCAGATATATGGTTAAGCACCACACAGATATAGAGAGAAGAAACCCACTGTCGTCACTCCATGGGCTACTCTTTTTGATTAGCAGCAAGGGATATTTCATATGCACCATCTCACAGAGAGGATAGTACATACCACAGCCTTTGTTACACCAGTCGTGATGCACTGGCTGGAATGAGAAATAGTCCAATGGGCCCACTGACGGGGATCGATCACAAACCGACAGTGCATCAAGCAAGCTCTTTTCCACTGGGCTACATCCCACCCCCTAAGTTGAAATGAAAGGACTGTACATCTTAATGACCAAGAATTTATCTATAAACCTGGCCAGAGTTGAAATGAAAGGACTGTACATCTTAATGACCAAGAATTTATCTATAAACCTGGCCAGAGTTGAAATGAAAGGACTGTACATCTTAATGACCAAGAATTTATCTATAAACCTGGCCAGAGTTGAAATGAAAGGACTGTACATCTTAATGACCAAGAATGTATCTATAAACCTGGCCAGAGTTGAAATGAAAGGACTGTACATCTTAATGACCAAGAATTTATCTATAAACCTGGCCAGAGTTGAAATGAAAGGACTGTACATCTTAATGACCAAGAATTTATCTATAAACCTGGCCAGAGTTGAAATGAAAGGACTGTACATCTTAATGACCAAGAATTTATCTATAAACCTGGCCAGAGTTGAAATGAAAGGACTGTACATCTTAATGACCATGAATTTATCTATAAACCTGGCCAGAGTTGAAATGAAAGGACTGTACATCTTAATGACCAAGAATTTATCTATAAACCTGGCCAGATGTTTTATAGATTAAATTTCACACTATTAAAAGTACAATATGTAATTGAAGTAATCTTAATGGAGGGTGGAGGGGGTGGTGGATGTAGCTTAGTCATTGAATTAATATATTATATATGGCCAGATGTTTCATCAATTAAAATTCATACTGTTAAAGGTACAGTATAACAGAAGTAGACCGTAATAACCAAGAATTATCTATAAACTGTTTTTCATTTGAGAGTTGGGGTCTGTGTGTGTAGCTCAGTGGTTAAATTAAAATTATGGCCAGACTTTTCATCAATTAAGATCCACACTATTAAAGGTACAAAATAATAGAAGTAGATTTTAATAATGTTCAAAGAATTTATCTATACATTTTTTCTTTTGAGAGTTGGGGGGGGGGGGGGAGATTCGATGTAGCTTAGTGGATGAATTATGAAAATACTTTTAATTAATTAAAATCCACACTATTAAAGGTACAGTGTACGTATGTACGTATGTACGTATGTATGTATATGTACATGTATATATACTGAACAAAAAAAGAAACTTTCGATTTGTGCACATAGTATTTGTTGTGTTAAAGAATTCATTGTGTAATAAAATTATATAGGTAGTATTAGCCTTGAGCTGTATTATCAGGATTCATTAATTTTATCGATTATTTTTGCACTGTTAATCGTTGACAACGTGAAATTCAATTTGCACGTGCATGCATTGTTCGACATGTCCCGTGTAGTATTCGGTCAATTTGTTTTACTTGTCTTACTGACACTGTTGTTAAGTGAACGAAAACGCTTCCAAATTTGTAAAACAATTAACGTTTTTTACATTGTAGCATTTTTAGTATGCCAAGAATACCCAATAATTTACGCGAACGGGCGATTGGCATGCTTGATGCTGGCATGCCGACAGAAGACGTTGCAAGGCATGTTGGGAGTTCTAGTCGAGCGATACAAAATCTTCGCGTAAGATTTCGAACGACAGGAAGCACCAACGACTTGCCACATTGTGGATGTCCGCGTGTTACAACGCGTAGTCAAGACCGCTATATCATGAACACGCATTTGTGCAATCGATTCCAAACTGCCACTGCTACTGCTGCTAACACACCTGGGCTTCATAATAACCAAATCAGTGGGCAAACTGTTCGTAATCGTTTGCGGGAGAACGGTTTACATGCACGACGTCCTTACGTCGGATACGTTTTAACGCAACGTCATCGTCTAAATCGTCTTAATTGGGCATGTGTACACACTCGTTAGATACGGCGACGCTGGAATACTGTTCTTTTTTCGGATGAATCCAGATTTTCTTTACAACGTGGTGATGGCAGGGTGCCCATCTACCGTAGGAGAAATGAACGCTATGCTGACTGTTGTGTTCTTGAACGAGATCGTTTCGGGGGTGGGTGTTGTGTCATGGTCTGGGCAGCTATTGCCCATGGTTATCGTTCACCACTAGTCATCATTGATGGCAATTTAAATGCTCAACGTTACCGCGATGACATTCTCGCTCATCACGTCTGTCACGGGGATCCTATAATACCCGTAACTGAATGAAACACGATTGTCCAAATATCTCTCCTAACTATATATCTATTAGATCTCTCTGTAATAGGCAGTTATACCCGCTTGTGGCTCGTCTAGGTATGATCAGAGATAAGATCTTATATAAGTATATATAATATAGCACGTTTAGTTCACTAGAAAACACAACAAAAACACAATACACTTTGGAATCTGTATTAACCTACGCTGACAAATGTACAGCCGCAGTAGTTAATTAACAACAATAAATAATAACAACCCAGAACTGATCATTTAATTAGTTAATCTCTAGGTGTCTAGTTTACACAATATGCTAATCACTTCACCGTGACACAACACCCACACGTGTGATAATTGAGAAACGCTTCCAGGAGAACTTAATTAATAAAGGAATTACAACTCTATTCCTAACTGGTTAATTTTTAATTAACCCTTAACTACTCATTCAGTAACCTTGTAACACAGAATTAATACTGGTACCTATCACAATAAAGACAATAACCTATGGTTTACCTAGGTCCTCTAGGATGACTGGTTAAGCTTTTTATAATTATTTAGGACAGTGAGCCTACAGATTACTGCGTCAGATGACCGGCAGCACCGTCTAAATAATATTGGTATAATACAGTATTAAAATATTTAAAGTCACATCAATCACATCAAGGTTATACACGGAGCAGAAATAAAATTATTTACCAGTTCGGACGGACAGCGATCCCCTGGAGCCTTCCTATGTTTCTCCCTGATATCTCTAAAATCCTAGCTATTTATTCAAAACTCTCAGAGACAGCGAATATCGCCTGGGGATACAAGGCGGTACCTCACGTATCATCTGATATTTCCACCTCTCCCAGAGTCGGTATCTTTCCTTAGATGACCAGACATTCTGTCGCCAGTCGCCAAAATCACGGTTGTAAAAACCGCACTCGCGGAGGTATTACGTAACTACTGGCCACATGGCCTCCACAGCTGGACTAAGTGCATATTGGAATGCACGGTCGCGCGAAGGTATTACGTAACAAGTTGCCCATCTGGGCTAAGTGCATTTGGAACTGCACACGGTCCTCTAAAACAATTAATATCGCCACAGGCGAAAAGAAATTAAGAGCATGTACTGTCACAACATCATTCCTCTGTTCCATAATAGCGCCAACATCTTGATTTTTCAGCATGATAATGCCACCTCTCATACAGTTAGAGACACTGTAAATTTTCTTAGGACAAATAACATTGATTTCATTGATGACTGGCCCGCTAAAAGTCCTGATCTCAACCCCATCGAGCATGTCTGGGATAGTCTGGACAGACGATTGAGGCATCGTCCCAACCCACCCGCTAACGTCAACGAACTTCGTCAAGCGCTCATTCAGGAATGGAACAATATTCCACAGGCAGAAATCAACACTTTAGTCAATTCTATGCACCTGCGATACACTGCAGTGGTCAATTCAAGAGGTGGTCATACCCGTTATTAAGCAGGTGTTTTGGGTTTTTTAACCCCTACCACACTTGGTCAAAATTTCTCCCAGTTTCTGTTAACCTATGGCCATGATTTTTGCACCAAACGATGCATCATGAAAAACTCTTCAAACGCACATATAACAATTATTCCCCCGGTTTGTTTTCATCAAGATATGTTCAAGCAAAGTTAGCGGAAGTTTCTTTTTTTGTTCAGTATATATATGTATTAATTAATTAAAATCCACACTATTAAAGGTACAGTGTATGTGTGTGTGTGTGTGTGTGTGTGTGTGGATGTATGCATGCATGTATGTATGTATGTGTGTGTGTGTGTGTGTATGTATGTGTGTATGTACGTATGTACGTGTGTATGTGTGTATGTACGTATGTACGTATGTACGTATGTATGTACGTATGTACGTATGTATGTATGTATATGTATATGTATATACAGTAAAGTACTCTTATAATGAACTACAAGGGGCCAGGAACATTGGTTCATTAAAGCAGTAATTCGTTGTAAACATTTACAGAAGTTAGCCATTTTCATTCAGGAAGTCGGCCTTTTGGGATTTTTTATATTTAAACACCATAAACACAAGAATTAGTGGGGTGGGTTTTTCTAATATTTAATTCATTATCACCAATAGAAGCAAATATGCAAATACAGCTTTTCTCTTATGTGATAATTTGCTGTTCTGAATACTAATCAACATTTCATAATATTTGTGTTACCTACCTTCAAACAAAATATCCGATTATTTAATGCTAATTACAACGGCGGTATAGTGAGTGTCAGTCTTATTGCTCGATACTAGCACTTTAAGCAAGCACGTAATTAATAGCAGTGAAGTGAGGACAGACGGTTAATTGCTCAATACATTAATCCCTTAATTAAAAGTAAAAAAAAGTTTGTTTTATTTAACGACGCCACTAGAGCACATTGATTTTTAATCTTATCATCGGCTATTGGACGTCAAACATATGGTCATTCTAACACTGTTTTTAGAGGAAACCCGCTGTCGCCACATAGGCTACTCTTTTTTACGACAGGCAGCAAGGGATCTTTTATTTACGCTTCCCAGGCAGGATAGCACAAACCATGGCCTTTGTTGAACCAGTTATGGATCACTGGTCGGTGCAAGTGGTTTACACCTACCCATTGAGCCTTGCGGAGCACTCACTCAGGGTTTGGAGTCGGTATCTGGATTAAAAATCCCATGCCTCGACTGGGATCCGAACCCAGTACCTACCAGCCTGTAGACCGATGGCCTGCCACGACGCCACAGAGGCCGGTCCCCTTAATTGATACCAATCTACTGCATAAAGGCAAGCGGATGTTTAATCATGTTATCTGATTGGACTTATCAGTGCAGTCGTTTTGGAATGCATTGCTGTTAATCCTACTGATTGATACAAAAACAAACAAACAAACACTTTATTACTTCATTGGTCATATTACATGACACAATGAAGAAAATATTTGTCAGACAGGAAAAAAAAAAAAAAAATAATGTAACACTCAAGGGATATGTAAATTTCCTGCAACACAGTATTTAAATTTTAAGAGGTTGTTTTAAAAATGACTCTTACAAATTTAGATAGATTTCTTAATACTGGCAAACTTTTACTATTAAACAGTTCATAAACTATTAAAGTATTAAATTAGGCCTGAACAAACATTTTCACTTAATATGGACAAAATATGAAGAAAAAAAAAGACGAGAAAGAGTTCTTGTTATTCCAACAGTACACTAAGTTCCAATACAATTATATGAATTATGCGACATGCAAGAACATTGTTGTTTTATGAGGCCAACATGAGAACTAAAAAAAAGTCTTGTTTTGTTTAATGACACCACTAGAGCACACTGATTTATGAATTAAACATTAGGTAATTTTGACATACACATGTGGTCTCAGAAAGGAAACCTGCTACATCTTTTCAATAGTAGCAAGGGATCTTTTATATGCACTATCCCACAGACAGGATAGCACATACCACTGCTTTTGATATACCGGTTGTGGTGCACTGGCTGGAACAAGAATTGGTCAGTAGGAAGTAGAGCTATAGGGCCAAATTTACAGAGAGTGTTTATATCTTACAAGGGTATAACACAAGAGTCCACCAACAGGGATCAGTCCTAAACACCAGTCATGGTCTTACAAGGGTATAACACAAGAGCCCACCAACAGGGATCAGTCCTAAACACCAGTCATGGTCTTACAAGGGTATAACACAAGAGCCCACCAACAGGGATCAGTCCTAAACACCAGTCATGGTCTTACAAGGGTATAACACAAGAGCCCACCAACAGGGATCAGTCCTAAACACCAGTCATGGTCTTACAAGGGTATAACACAAGAGCCCACCAACAGGGATCAGTCTTAAACGGCAGTCATGGTCTTACAAGGGTATAACACAAGAGCCCACCAACAGGGATCAGTCCTAAACACCAGTCATGGTCTTACAAGGGTATAACACAAGAGCCCACCAACAGGGATCAGTCCTAAACACCAGTCATGGCCTTACAAGGGTATAACACAAGAGCCCACCAACAGGGATCAGTCCTAAACACCAGTCATGGCCTTACAAGGGTATAACACAAGAGCCCACCAACAGGGATCAGTCCTAAACACCAGTCATGGTCTTACAAGGGTATAACACAAGAGCCCACCAACAGGGATCAGTCCTAAACACCAGTCATGGTCTTACAAGGGTATAACACAAGAGCCCACCAACAGGGATCAGTCCTAAACGCCAGTCATGGTCTTACAAGGGTATAACACAAGAGCCCACCAACAGGGATCAGTCCTAAACGCCAGTCATGGTCTTACAAGGGTATAACACAAGAGCCCACCAACAGGGATCAGTCCTAAACACCAGTCATGGGACAATAGTTGAGACAGCAAAAAAACAAAAAACAATCAGAGAATGGGTCCACAGAGGTGGTTTGATCCCACATGTACCGTATCTCAGGTGAGTTCTTTACCATCTGAACTATATCAATCACTCCCCTTAACTTTAAACAGAGTCCACTTCAGAAGATAATGAAAATAAATTTAAATAAATTTAAATGTCAAGGCCAGAAAAGTTCTTGTTATTCCAATAATACAAGTACTATAGAACTAACACAATTATTCAAATTGCAACATGCAGGGACATTGCTGTTTTACAAGGCTGATATGGAAACTAAAAGTCAGAGATGCAGGAACATTGCTGTTTTACAAGGCTGATATGGAAACTAAAAGTCAGACATGCAGGAACATTGCTCTTTTACAAGGCTGACATGGGAACTAAAAGCCAGCTGTTTACTTAAGCTGTGTGGGGTTGGGTATCAAAGCAGCAAACACAGCCCACTGATGCAGATTGATTAATTACATTATGAAATCAATCACTCGCACACATCGCTGGCTTAGATCACCGACACAAGCTGAAATACACCGCCAGTACAACAAACAGAACTACTCACAAACAACACTCACAAACTGATCATGGTTGGAACTGGGGGCATGCGTGGTGTGGGAGGGAATTGGTCTTCCAGGAAAATATTAAAAAAGGAGATATATATAAAGTTTGTTTTATTTTGTGGGGGATCCGAGACTATGCTGGGATGTAGTTGATATATAAAGGTTAACTGTAGAACTGAGGGCATGCATGGGAAGAGAGGGAATTGGTCTTCCAGGAAAATATTAAAAAGGACATACATTTAAAGTTTGTTTTGTTTTGTGGGGGATCCGAGACTATGCTGGGATGTAGTTGATATATAAAGGTTAAATGTGCAAGTAATGAGCATCCACCCTGGCTCAATCGACTGGCCATGTTGGAGGGAAGGGCCAGCGGGTGACACGCCCGAAGCTTGAAAGATTAAAATTAAAATCTGTTTTGTTTAACGACACCACTAGAGCACATTGATTTATTAATCATTGGCTATTGGATGTCAAATATTTGGTAAATTTTACATATACATGTAGTCTCAGAGAGGAAACCCGCTTCATTTTTCCATTAGTAGCACCATCCCACAGATAGGATAGCACATACCACAGCCTTTGATATACCAGTTGTAGTGTACTAGCTGTACCATCTCAGATTGACTCTGCATCAAGTGAGATTTTAACCACTGAGCTACGTCCTGCCCCAGATATTTTTAGTAAATAGAAAGGAATGATTACTTCTTCTGGGTGATATGTGACATGTACCCCAGTGGTAAAGTACTCGCTTGGTGCACAGTCAGCCTAGGATCAATCCCCATTGGTGGTCCCTTTGGGATATTTCTTGTTCCAACCAGTGCTCCACAACTGGTGTAACAAAGGCCGTGGTATGTACTA
>NC_054712.1:59689649-59762149 GCF_016097555.1 Gigantopelta aegis | reverse complement strand
CACGGTTACATTCGATAAAACGCAGCTACTGTACAATAAAGTTCCAAAATGTGAATATTCGCAAAAACGCAGCCACGTGCAAACCATGTCACCACTGCATGTGCGTTGTCTGCACGTGCAACATGAACACCGACAGTATAAAAGTGCAGGGTGTTCGCTTGCCTGGCCTCTGTATCTGGCCGACAGTTGACAATCAAGGACATGCCACGTCTCAGTGAACCGCAGAGAAACAATGCCATCGGCCGACTAGACGCAGGCGAATCCAGAACGGCCGTTGCCAGGGCATTCCATGTGTCCCCAAGCACCATCTCCAGACTGTGGGACCGTTACCAGCAACATGGATCAACACGTGACCTCCCTAGATCCGGTCGATCACGGGTCACTACCCCCGGGCAGGACCGCTACATCCGGGTACGCCACCTTCGGGAACGATTGACTACTGCCACCTCCACAGCCGCAGCAATACCAGGTTTGCGCAGGATATCCGACCAGACCGTACGGAACCGCCTACGTGAGGTAGAAATTCGTGCCAGACGTCCAGTTCGAGGTGTCATCTTAACACCACAACACCGTCGACTCCGACTGCAGTGGTGCCAGATTCATCGACAATGGCCTCAACTGCGATGGAGACAGGTGTGGTTCAGTGACGAGTCCCGATTTCTGCTCCGACGTCATGATGGAAGATGTCGCGTGTATAGGCGTCGTGGTGAACGTTATGCGGCAAACTGCGTGCAGGAAGTGGACAGATTCGGCGGGGGTAGTGTCATGGTGTGGGCAGCCATCTCACACACTGGCAGAACTGACCTGGTCCACGTGCAGGGCAACCTGAATGCACAGGGCTACATTGACCAGATCCTCCGGCCACGCATTGTTCCAGTTATGGCCAACGCCAACGCAGTGTTCCAACATGACAACGCCAGGCCTCACACAGCACGTCTCACAACGGCTTTCCTACAGAACAACAACATTAATGTCCTTCCTTGGCCATCGATATCACCGGATTTGAACCCAATTGAGCATCTATGGGACGAGTTGGACCGACGCCTCCGACAGCGACAACCACAGCCCCAGACCCTGCCCGAGCTGGCAGCAGCCTTGCAGGCCGAGTGGGCCACCATCCCCCGGGACGTCATCCGTACTCTGGTTGCTTCAATGGGCAGGCGGTGCCAGGCAGTTGTCAACACACGCGGAGGCCACACCCGGTATCGACTCTAGATGACCTTGTCCTTGGTGGTGTGTCCTATCACTTACTCACAATGGACTAGAGTGAATTGTGAACAATCCTGCAACATTTGGTAATTATCGGACTCACCATTCAATAATTAAATCAATTCTCCAAATGTTACGACAATGTGGTTTTGCGTTTCTTCTTTTGAAGAGTATATTTATGTGGTGTATATACGACCGTATGGTTGTGGGCTTAGGGAAGTTCGAATAAACTCCATAAAATCAGATTTTAAAGTGCTACTAAAATTAGGATCACAACAAATTTCATGCAGAACTATGTAGCAGCTTAGAACCCAACCCGCTATTTTTTTCCATTTACTTTAATGTTTATATCAATGGTATCTACATTCCTCTAAACAGATTGGCCGTAAAGGGGATGCATCCATAATTACCAAGTGTGACAAACATTTAATGTTTATATCAATGGTATCTATATTCCTCTAAACAGATTGGCCTTAAAGGGCATGCATCCATAATTACCAAGTGTGACAAACATTTAATGTTTATATCAATGGTATCTACATTCCTCTAAACAGATTGGCCTTAAAGGGCATGCATCCATAATTACCAAGTGTGACAAACATTTAATGTTTATATCAATGGTATCTACATTCCTCTAAACAGATTGGCCTTAAAGGGCATGCATTCATAATTATCAAGTGTGACAAACATTTAATGTTTATATCAATGGTACCTACATTCCTCTAAACAGATTGGCCTTAAAGGGCATGCATTCATAATTATCAAGTGTGACAAACATTTAATGTTTATATCAATGGTATCTACATTCCTCTAAACAGAATGGCCTTAAAGGGCATGCATCCATAATTACCAAGTGTGACAAACATTTAATGTTTATATCAATGGTATCTACATTCCTCTAAACAGATTGGCCTTAAAGGGCATGCATCCATTATCAAGTGTGACAAACATTTAATGTTTATATCAATGGTATCTACATTCCTCTAAACAGATTGGCCTTAAAGGGCATGCATCCATAATTATCAAGTGTGACAAACATTTAATGTTTATATCAATGGTATCTACATTCCTCTAAACAGATTGGCCTTAAAGGGCATGCATTCATAATTACCAAGTGTGACAAACATTTAATGTTTATATCAATGGTATCTACATTCCTCTAAACAGATTGGTCTTAAAGGGCATGCATCCATAATTACCAAGTTGGACAAACATTTAATGTTTATATCAATGGTATCTACATTCCTCTAAACAGATTGGCCTTAAAGGGCAAGCATCCATAATTACCAAGTTGGACAAACATTTAATGTTTATATCAATGGTATCTACATTCCTCTAAACAGATTGGCCTTAAAGGGCATGCATCCATAATTACCAAGTTGGACAAACATTTAATGTTTATATCAATGGTATCTACATTCCTCTAAACAGATTGGCCTTAAAGGGCATGCATCCATAATTACCAAGTTGGACAAACATTTAATGTTTATATCAATGGTATCTACATTCCTCTAAACAGATTGGTCTTAAAGGGCATGCATCCATAATTACCAAGTTGGACAAACATTTAATGTTTATATCAATGGTATCTACATTCCTCTAAACAGATTGGCCTTAAAGGGCAAGCATCCATAATTACCAAGTTGGACAAACATTTAATGTTTATATCAATGGTATCTACATTCCTCTAAACAGATTGGCCTTAAAGGGCATGCATCCATAATTACCAAGTTGGACAAACATTTAATATTTATATCAATGGTATCTACATTCCTCTAAACAGATTGGCCTTAAAGGGCATGCATCCATAATTACCAAGTGTGACAAACATTTAATGTTTATATCAATGGTATCTATATTCCTCTAAACAGATTGGCCTTAAAGGGCATGCATCCATAATTACCAAGTGTGACAAACATTTAATGTTTATATCAATGGTATCTACATTCCTCTAAACAGATTGGCCTTAAAGGGCATGCATCCATAATTACCAAGTGTGACAAACATTTAATGTTTATATCAATGGTATCTACATTCCTCTAAACAGATTGGCCTTAAAGGGCATGCATTCATAATTATCAAGTGTGACAAACATTTAATGTTTATATCAATGGTACCTACATTCCTCTAAACAGATTGGCCTTAAAGGGCATGCATTCATAATTATCAAGTGTGACAAACATTTAATGTTTATATCAATGGTATCTACATTCCTCTAAACAGATTGGCCTTAAAGGGCATGCATCCATAATTACCAAGTGTGACAAACATTTAATGTTTATATCAATGGTATCTACATTCCTCTAAACAGATTGGCCTTAAAGGGCATGCATCCATAATTATCAAGTGTGACAAACATTTAATTAGGATGTACTCAATTTTGCTACATCTTCTTCTTCATATAGTCCAGTAGTAAAGTGCTCACTTCATGCGTGGTCAGTTTCAGATCGATGCCCATTGGTCGGCCCATTGGGCTATTTCTCATTCCAGTCAGTGTCCCATGACTGGTATATCAAAGGCTGTGGTATGTGCCATCCTGACTATAGTGGGAAAATGTAGCAGGTTTCCTCTCTAAGACTACATGTATGTAAAAATTACCAAATGTTTGACATTCAATGGCCGATGATTCATAAATCAATGTGTTCTAGCTGAATCATTAAACAAAACAAACTTTGTTATAAAAGTGTTCATGAACAATTTTGATTTTGCAAGAACTACCGTGACAACATTTTTAACAGTCTCCTATTTTTGTACAGGGGGAGGCTGATTTTTGCCCGAATTGAACAAAAATGCCTTAATCTAAAAAATAAATACAGTTTGTTTTGTTTAACGACACCACTAGAGCACATTTATATATTAATCATCAGCTATTGGATGTCAAACATATGGTCATTTTTGACACAGTCATAGAGAAGAAACCCACTACATTTTCCCATTAGTAGCAAGGGATCTTTTATATGCATCATCCCAGACAGGATAGCACATACCACGGCCTTTGATACACCAGTCGTGGTGCACTGGATGTGACGAGAAATACCCCAATGGACCCACCCATGGGGATCAGCCTGACTCTAGATAACAATGTTTATTCATAATAACATTACTATCAAACAGCTATATAGGGTTACAAAGTAACAAATGAATCACTATGCATTTAACATGGATTACAACAAATATTGTGCCCCAATGTCTCTATCGTTTTTGCCCAAATTCAAAGATTTGCTCCAGTACTAGAGGGGGATGGGGTAGTTGCTCCTCTATCCCCCTCCCCCATCCCATACTACATTTAAGATGTTTAACCATTTTAAAAGTAAACATTGCCAT
Source organism: Gigantopelta aegis (assembly GCF_016097555.1). Taxonomy (NCBI): domain Eukaryota; kingdom Metazoa; phylum Mollusca; class Gastropoda; order Neomphalida; family Peltospiridae; genus Gigantopelta; species Gigantopelta aegis. The sequence continues at coordinate 59,757,616 of NC_054712.1, read as the reverse complement.
TAATCCCCACCTTACCAACATAATGTTTACATGCTTGTAAACATGTAGATAGATGTGAATGGCTCCTTAAGGTGGCACACCTCAATTTACAACTGCATACATTTCATTTCAATTTCTATATTAGGACTAGAATTCTGTGAAAAATAATATAGCATTGAAAGAACCAGATGGCTACTATTTTTATGAAGTGCAGTCACTTGGTAACCACCATGCAAAATATTCAGTATTGGTTGACCACCCTTAAGCATGAGCATCACTTCATTTTGCTGTCACATAACTGGAAGCACACCACATGCACAACTTTATTACTATTGTGTAATAAAAATAACAAATAACTTTCTTTGCTTTAAATATACTTATATCCGTGCTTATATCCAATAACTGTTCAAGCACGCTGTCTTGGGCACACATCTCAACTATTTGGACTGTCTGCCAAGGACAGTGAGTGAGTGGTTAACTGTTAGTAGAGCTGGGTGGTTTGAAACGTTCGCTATCAGTATCACAGGCCTTTGAGAATTGGAGCTTTAAATAACCCAAACACCTGTTACAAATATAAATGCATGCCCAAGTTACGTCTCACCAGCCAATTTCATCTAAATAAAATTACATTTCATACACAAGGCCCTCACCTCTCTCTTCTTTTCAGCTAGTTTATGTTCATCAGATATATTGTCAGTGCTTTACTAACTGGCAGATAACATTTTTCAACACCAAAAGTTTGGTATTTTGAAATTTGCTCAGTACGGTAAATCAGTATTGACATGATACTGATACCAAACGGTATACCCTATACAGGTATATGGTATACCGCCCAGCTCTAATTGATAGTGGTTAGTTGTAACTTATACCATTGATTTATTTATTTCCTACAGTTGTCAGCCTACTTGTAATCATCAAAAAATATTTGAAAATATATTTTTATATTTTAATTTTTCAATAAAGACCTATTTCCTAAGCTGCTATAAAAAGTAACATCATTGAGATGGTGGTGTGGAATCTTAAGTAGCAACTGAATACAGAGCACAATCTATCTCGTCACATTCAACTAGTTTTGTTTATTTACTGAAGGAAACTTCAAGAAAAAGACATGAGAACTTTCTGGCACTGTCAGGGCTGTAAAAATGTGCTTAACTATAAATAGCTTGCTATAAGGAAATAAAAAGAATCAAGATAAATGGCTGCAGAGGGCGTGAGGTCATCTAGGAATTTAGTAAAAGCGCCAAACATCTCAACTATAAAATGTTTAACATTTGCAAAGAAGTGAGATTTTAACAGTGTCAGGGGTACAGAAATCGAAAATATTTCACTAGCCAAGCCGGACTAAAGTAGTGTCGGAAATAGAATAAAAATGATTTTCGTCAATTATTTCTTTCATATTAAACTGACAAGTAAATATTTTGTAAATATCTATTTAATGATACTCTACCTAATTGAGCATCCACTTGTTTGGGCTCTCATTGATGTACAAGGTGGTGTTTACTCTTGAAATTAAAATTAAAGTGTCGGTAAACAGGAGATTTGTGACCTTTATTGGAACAGACTATAACACATTTTGGTCCATATGTGTCAATTTCATTTACCATTAAACAAACTTTTAATTTAAAACTGCAAGTTAATTGATTATTTTGAATTGCAGCATATATTATTAATTATGACCAGCATATTTAGTGAACATACATGTAAATTCAATATTAGTACATTAGAAATTTACACAATCTTGCAACCATTTAAAGGTGCTATATCAGAAGTTATATGTAAGCATCTGTTTGTGGTAAAGAAAGAAAGAAGTGTTTTATTTAACGACGCACTCAACACATTTTATTTACGATTATATGGCGTCAGACATATGGTTCAGGACCACACAGGTTTTGAGAGGAAACCCGCTGTCGCCACTACATAGGCTACTCTTCTGATAGGCAGCAAGGGATCTTTTATTTGCTCTTCCCACAGGCAGGATAGCACAAACCATGGCCTTTGTTGAACCAGTTATGGATCACTGGTCGGTGCAAGTGGTTTACACCTACCCATTGAGCCTTGCGGAGCACTCACTCAGGGTTTGGAGTCGGTATCCAGATTAAAAATCCCATGCCTCGACTGGGATCTGAACCCTGTACCTACCAGCCTGTAGACCGATTGCCTGCCACGACGCCATCGAGGCCGGTCTTGTGATAAAGATTCTCCAATAAAAACATATTTTCTACTAGTAGATAAAATTATTTCCTATAACCATTTATGGGCATATAGTTAAAGGTGTAGTCTTTAAATGTTAAAGCAAAATTTAATAAAAACATGATTTGCAATAGCTGTCATTATGCAACTTTGAGATAACACCTTTAATAATAATAATAGATCACAAACTCAAAATGGTTCTTGACAGTTTTGCTCAAAAGTTACTTATGAATTTCTACAAAAAATGTTTTTTGGGGGGAGAGGAATAGGGGTAAACCATAATCAGAAAGAGTCCCTTACATATTGTAACAGCAATGGAATTGACACATATTGACCAAAATGTGTTATAGTCTGTTCCAATAAAGAGCACAAATGACTTGTTTATACTGACATCTTTCTTTTAATTTCAAGAGTAAACACCACCTTGTGCATCAATGAGAGCCAAAACAAGTATATGCTAAATTAGGTAGACTATCCTTAAATATATACTCTTCAAAAAAAGAAACGCAAAAGGGTACAAATGGGTTATAACTCCGATTTTATGTTTCCTACCGGTTCATGCTTTGTGAATATAAGGTCATTGCATGTCCCAAACACATTCCCACGGTTACATTCGATAAAACGCAGCTACTGTACAATAAAGTTCCAAAATGTGAATATTCGCAAAAACGCAGCCACGTGCAAACCATGTCACCACTGCACGTGCGTTGTCTGCACGTGCAACATGAACACCGACAGTATAAAAGTGCAGGGTGTTCGCTTGCCTGGCCTCTGTATCTGGCCGACAGTTGACAATCAAGGACATGCCACGTCTCAGTGAACCGCAGAGAAACAATGCCATCGGCCGACTAGACGCAGGCGAATCCAGAACGGCCGTTGCCAGGGCATTCCATGTGTCCCCAAGCACCATCTCCAGACTGTGGGACCGTTACCAGCAACATGGATCAACACGTGACCTCCCTAGATCCGGTCGATCACGGGTCACTACCCCCGGGCAGGACCGCTACATCCGGGTACGCCACCTTCGGGAACGATTGACTACTGCCACCTCCACAGCCGCAGCAATACCAGGTTTGCGCAGGATATCCGACCAGACCGTACGGAACCGCCTACGTGAGGTAGAAACACCACAACACCGTCGACTCCGACTGCAGTGGTGCCAGATTCATCGACAATGGCCTCAACTGCGATGGAGACAGGTGTGGTTCAGTGACGAGTCCCGATTTCTGCTCCGACGTCATGATGGAAGATGTCGCGTGTATAGGCGTCGTGGTGAACGTTATGCGGCAAACTGCGTGCAGGAAGTGGACAGATTCGGCGGGGGTAGTGTCATGGTGTGGGCAGCCATCTCACACACTGGCAGAACTGACCTGGTCCACGTGCAGGGCAACCTGAATGCACAGGGCTACATTGACCAGATCCTCCGGCCACACATCGTTCCAGTTATGGCCAACGCCAACGCAGTGTTCCAACATGACAACGCCAGGCCTCACACAGCACGTCTCACAACGGCTTTCCTACAGAACAACAACATTAATGTCCTTCCTTGGCCATCGATATCACCGGATTTGAACCCAATTGAGCATCTATGGGACGAGTTGGACCGACGCCTCCGACAGCGACAACCACAGCCCCAGACCCTGCCCGAGCTGGCAGCAGCCTTGCAGGCCGAGTGGGCCACCATCCCCCGGGACGTCATCCGTACTCTGGTTGCTTCAATGGGCAGGCGGTGCCAGGCAGTTGTCAACACACGCGGAGGCCACACCCGGTATCGACTCTAGATGACCTTGTCCTTGGTGGTGTGTCCTATCACTTACTCACAATGGACTAGAGTGAATTGTGAACAATCCTGCAACATTTGGTAATTATCGGACTCACCATTCAATAATTAAATCAATTCTCCAAATGTTACGACAATGTGGTTTTGCGTTTCTTCTTTTGAAGAGTATATATTTACAAAATATTTCCTTGTCTGTTTAATATGTAAGAAATAATCAATGAAAATCATTTTTATTTTATTTCCGACAGTACTTTAGTACCAACTCAAATTTACTAGCCTGTCAGAATTTGCACTAATCCACCAGAACTTGATTGACAAATCATTTCATTCATATAGATTTACAAAATTCAAGTGACATCCCACAAGTAGTTAACAGACCAATCTATTCATAACCGGCAACATAATTTGAATGTAAAGAATCCATTTCTAAGTAGTATTGACTGTGTTTCCTGACTGTCGTTCTTACACAGTTAATTATTTGGAACTCCGAAGTTCTCTATTGTCTATGCTGTACATATATATTACATATTTCGTTGTCATTCTCAACAGTTTGTTTGAATGGTTTTATGTTGGCATGGTCGATGCTCTGTCACGGATTCAATAAAAAATTAGTCAGTCAGAAAAAAACAGATTGCCCGTCGGACTACTTGTTGCATTTTTTAACTCGTCTGTCAGAATTTTTACTCACATATGGCGCCCCTGAGTGTGATATAACAATACTGAAAAATCATCTTTAAAAAAGTGCTCAGACTGAATAAGTGAAGCCATTCACACAAACATCTGCCATGTTTATTTGTTTGTTTGTTTTGTTTAAAAATTGTTTGTTGTTTCTTGTTTACATACTAGTACCTTGATAAACCTAAAGAATATAACAGAATTAATAATTAATAAAAATTAATATTAATAAAAACAAATGTGACAAACAAGATCAATTTTCTAATTAAAACAATAATGCTCAATAATATAATGTATCAATATAGAATGATGTCATCAAATGTAACACATGCTCTGATAATGTCATTTTACACTGAATGGAGAAATGAACAAACTTGCATTGAGGAATGAATGAATGAATGTTTAACGACAGCCCAGCACGAAAAATACATCGGCTATTGGGTGTCAAACTGTGGTAATGGAAAAACAATGTGATGATCAACATCAATATAAAAATTCAAGTGTCAAATAAAACACAGTGTAAAGAACTGTGCAAAAATACAAATATCACAGATAGATCAAATTGAAATTTAGAGTAAAAGTCAGTATGACGTAAAAATTGTAAATGCATTGAGGAATGCTTCCGACATTTTAATCTTAATCTTAAAGCATGTTCTAGAAACTGAGCAGTTCCTGACTACTTGTACAGTCTTTGGCTTTTGAAAAACAAAGGTGAGTGAAAAATCGCACACCTCAAAATGCTAAGGCTAGAGAAAAGTAAACATTATTAATTTATGAAGTAATTGGTACATGTTAATGCAGAGACATATGTTGCAAAAATGAACCAATAAACCAATGTTTTCTTCTAATTTTATGTTGTTTGGTTCATTAGAGTAGTCTGACTTCTTTTCCCTTTCAGGAATGGAGTTATCTTTTATTAAAAGGTTTCAGGAGTATAGAAATATAATTATGACATACACTGATGCAGACAATTTGATTTTTTAATTACAATATGTACTATTCAGATAATTTGATGTATACAATTATATATATACCTTTTCAGTGTTAGATGGTTTGATGAACGTGCAGCTAAACATATATAGGAATCAACTTGTCTTGAATTTCATTATTATGTACAACGAACATGATTAGGGATGGGATGGCATGGGAAAAACCCACTGGTTCCGAGGAGGTGGTTCATGAACTACGACCCAAGCATCTCAGATGTGCACCACCGACTCATATTATTAAAATATTTTAAAAAATAACTCGTGAAACATAGGCCTACAATTACTTCAATTGATAGTGTTGATTAGGACATTGACATTCACGTGGCATTTTTAATTCAACAATTATGCAACCTGTCTCCCTCCCTCAACATTTTGTAACACGTCATTTGACCTACTGCTACAAGTTATGACCTGCTCTGACAGCGTTACGTCACTGATCTAGAATGTCACTGATCTAGAACGGCCCCAATGTTGTTGATAAAAAAATATACAAACTCTGACAAAATCTGTCATTACAAAGGATTTTATTCCAAATGTGGGATGCCATAATAAAGGTAATAAAAAAACCCTATAATTTTAGACACCATCATCAATGTGTAACAAGTTGTCAAGTAGACCAGCGTGTGCGTGCAGAATTCCAAGAGTAAAAATAATCTGACCCCGATAGCTCTGATTGTTTAAATCAATGCATATAGATCTACGTCTACTCTTGCTATAGCATTTGCCATTAATTTATCGTATACATTTTTTGTATTGCTTTTGTAACTTTCACGTGTTTTCTTCAAAATATCTAAATATGATTGCCTGAATAATCTGGCTTGTTGCACAAAAGTAGTGCGAGTCAGTGGGGGGGGGGGGGGGAGGGAACAGGCGTGGCTTAATTTTTCGGTTCATCAAGATATGAACGAAAAAAATGAAGCACCTCTGGACCAATCAGATTGCCATAAAATGTATAGATGCAAAAAAAATTAATTATACAACCGTGTCCGGTGTATCAGCGTGTCCGGTGATTCGGCGCACTTGGTATTTTGCTCAAGTATGATTAGGAAGTTGTCATGTTGTTGGTGTTTTTAACAACTTAAAGTTCAATTCCATTTTCACTGTTTAATCAAGTATCAACATATTTATTGTTAAGGGTACAATTTTTTATTTTTTTTTAATTATCAATAATTATATTATAATTTCAAAATAAATCATTCACATGCTTTCATGTATATAAACGTGAAGTAGGTCAGCCTTATTAATATTAAGAATGTTAAAACAAGTCTAAAAACACCTTTTCCGCATTTTTAAAATTTTTAAAACAGTATAATTATTTTTTTCGGTTATTCTTATTTAACTGAAAAAGAAAAACACAGACAAATGCAAACAAAACAAAAGTTTTACACCTTAATTGACAGACATTCCAGTTCACAACTGTCACACTGTTACGAAAAAAATAAAATAAAAGCGAAATAAGATCCACGTGTGTGCACAATCTACCCGAGAAACAAATCCATGTACAGGCATCTTAGCCATGCATGACAATGAACATGTATGCATCTGCAGTACTGTGCTACTCAAGAAAACGACTCCGAAACTGATCATGTGTGATTGTTCATTTTCATAGTAATATTTTTTAACAAAACAAACAAAAAAGTACTAAAATAATCCTGGGACAATAGTGTAGCGTTTATGGGCTACAAAGTGAGGTCATGGGCAGTTTATAAATAGCGGGGTCACCGATCCACATCTACTGCGCCGAATCACCGGACATGCAAATCGTTTTGGATACAAGGGGGTGTCCACATTTATGGACAATTTTAAAATGTTTATTTACTACAGACATAAAATAATTTGTAGTGTATCTCAGATTATGCACTGCTTCATTGGTGAGAAAGAAAGAAAGAAAGAAGTGTTTTATTTAACGACGCACTCAACACATTTTATTTACGGTTATATGGCGTCAGACATATGGTTAAGGACCACACAGTTTTTTTAGAGGAAACCCGCTGTCGCCACATAGGCTACTCTTTTTACGACAGGCAGCAAGGGATCTTTTATTTGCGCTTCCCACAGGCAGGATAACACAAACCATGGCCTTTGTTGAACCAGTTATGGATCACTGGTCGGTGCAAGTGGTTTACACCTACCCATTGAGCCTTGCGGAGCACTCACTCAGGGTTTGGAGTCGGTATCTGGATTAAAAATTCCATGCCTCGACTGGGATCCGAACCCAGTACCTACCAGCCTGTAGACCGATGGCCTGCCACGACGCCACCGAGGCCGGTTCATTGGTGAGAGACACATTTTATTAAGTATTTCACAGTGTTCACATAGAAAATGGTCTTTGAATGTTTATGTGCACCGATACACCAGACAGCACTGTATATAAATAACATATGCACATTCATTAACCTCTGGCTAAAATACAAATATTTAAATGGAGTTTTATTTCATTCAAAGAAAGAAAACAATTACATGATTGCCATTTTCGGGACCTCACTTAAGCTTTGTAGGCTAACAGATATGAACTAATCAAGACAATTTTACCAACTTCGCTGATTTCCGTAACGAGTTCATTTGTGTAGGCTACAGAAGCCACTATTTAATTCAATCCCTTTTCTCTTTTTGTCATAACTATATGAACAGTATAAATGAGTTATCCGTATCAGACATTGTGATCTATTACCTTACAAAAGTGGACTGGTTCTAATTAATAATAAATTAAGTAGGCAAAGAAGTTTTGATCGAATTGGTATGTCTATTAAACCTGTATTTTCTGAATTGTACTGCAAAGATAAGTACCAGTTATATATTAAAATCTTGCATGGACACTACCGTTCTCGTAACATTTTTTTCTGGTATTATTAAATGGATCTTTCTATCAGCTACATAAGGTAAATAGTGGCAATCAATATACAAAATTATTTTACGTGCACTGTTTGTTAAGTGTAACGTGCGTTATTTTTCATACTCACCAGATTGAAACTACGTGCGCTGTATGAGCACGATCGCACCCACGCACCTTAAAGTTACAGTCTCTGGTTACCATATTATAACATCATATACAAATATGAAATACAAGCTCAAATACACTTTTAAAAAACTCTTGTGTGTTCGCTATGAACAGAGATCGTCAAAAGTATATGCTTGATTCGTCGCCTGTGCCGCCATTGCTTGGCAAAGCACAAACGACAGCCTGTTGTCAGTTTCAGTTAACACATGCGTTTGCCGATTTCAAATTGTAGGGTTCGTCTAAAAAAATTAAATGAGAAATCTTGCATTGTATGAAGAATGTTCGCTTGAGGATACGGTACAAGAGTCTTTCGTTAAAACCGGTTTGATCATGACAATGCATTATCGACAATTCTACCTTCCTATTTCAGAATTAATATTTTATAAAGTGTTAGTAGAACTTTTAAAGTTTACTTTGTATACTAGTAACACATTGATCATGTATATCTTTTTAAAATAAAAAATACTAAAGTAGACAATGAACGTTTTCACTTCTTAATTTTATGTGTGTTAAAATCAACTAATTCAAATAAATTTTCTTTCGTTTGGAAAGGGTAAAGTTAGATGTCTGTTTTTTTTAACATGTTTTTTTTTTGTTTAACGACATCAGTTGGATGTCAAACATTTGGTAATTTTGACATATAATCTTAGAGAGGAATCGGGTGCACATGCACGTATTGGAGGTCGAAACCCTTACCTGTCCAAGCTTAAAAAAACTGAAATATATTTTCTGGGGGAGCATGGCCCCATATAAACTTCGCTCAACAGTGTCTATAACCCCAACCCCGCTGAAATCCCTGCACACGCGTCTTGGAAACATGCTACATTTTTCTTAATTTTTTTTTAGCAAGAGATTGTTTATATGTACCACCCCACAGACAGGATATCACATACCATGACCTTTTATATACCCGGCCGATGGGTATCAATCATAGACTGACCGTGCATTTCCCAAAACCACATTTTTACGTCTAAGTAATGAATAAAAATAACATATACTCTTGAAAAATGTTACGTAAATCGAACACAACACCGTCTTCCTCTTCCCTAACCCTACCCCTAGAGCGTTACATAATTATTAACACCCCCTTACATGTAACGCGTATGCCAACCGCTGGCCACTGTCAAAATTTCAAGGCAAATCCCCCACCGACCCCTGGAAAGGTGTTGTACCATAACTCTATGGATATAAATATGTTTTGGAGATATGACATGACCCCTCGATCAAGACAGTTAAATTTGTTCAAAATCACGTGAGAAGCTCAGCGCCTGCACAAATCACGTAAAGTCCCAGTTCTACTGGAGTCCCACTAAATGAAGAAAAACAAAGCTGGCAATTGCGTTTGTAGTTGACCTAGATAATGTAGATAAGCGAGCATTGCAAAACTATAGCAATGTGGTGGACCTTTTATGTACCAAAGAGAACTGAATCATCTATTCTATATGCTTAAATAATAAAAATACTCCAGGGACTGCAGCTTTAAAAGACAAGGACCCATATTCACAAAAAAGTGTAAATTTACGTCTACGACTAGCACTTACGTGTACCGTAGATTTACGTTTACGTGCGAGAAGCACCTTATTCTCAAAGATGGTCGTAAATGTAAACGTAACTTAGTTGGACGTAAATCGTCTGCTAACAATAACATTGCGAACAGTGAACCATGGCATTTTGGTATTGGTGGGGATCCGCGTTTTGGTACGAACTTGAGGACATTTCTTAAAAAGGAAAAGATAACTCAGGAGAAATTGGCCAAGTCGAAAACATCCGTTCGATCACAAACAAAAATATGTTCAATCCGTGGGCGTTCGCCATAGCAAACTGCTTCATTTATTGAAAATGCTGTTCGTTTCCGTAAATAATAGTAAATAACGGCGATCGTGCTTGATTTATTATATGTACACAACTTACGTGCAGCGTTAGTTGCAACCTGAGGCACTCTTATATTTACGTCCAACTTTACACGTAACTTACGTTTTCGTTGTTTCGTGAATAGCTCTTCAGTTGTAGATTTACGTTTACGTGTAAAACTAGGCTTACGATATTTTGTGAATATGGGTCAAGGTCTGCTTGTACAGTTAACATAAACGTTATTCTTATATTAAATGTAAATTTAAATCAATCATTTTGTTCTTTCTTTTTTAATTTAGTAATGGTCATCTAAAGTCGACATAGCTGGCAATAATTTCTTAATCACAGGTTCGACAAATCCACTAGTTGGCCTCAATTTTGTGGTCTTACACATACCCATTGTGTTGTTAAACTTGCTCTGGATGTGAGCCGATACCATGCTGTGATTCCAGTACCTACCAGCCTTATGTCTGATGGCTTAACAACAACATGGGTGGGATGTAGTCCAGTGGTAAAGCGCTCGCTTGATGTGTGGTCGGTGTGGGATTGTTCCCCATCGGTAGGCCCATTAGCCTATTTCTTATTCTAGCCAGTGTACAACGATTGGTATATCAAAGACCATGGTTTGTGCCATCCTGTCTGTGGGATGGTGCATATAAAAGATCCCTTGCTACTAATGGAAAAATGTAGCAGGTTTTCTCTCTAAGACTATATATCAAAATTACCTAATGTTTGACATCCAATAGCCAATTATTAGTAGATCGATGTGCTCTAGCGGTGTCATTATATATAAACAAAACAAACTTTAACTAATGTTTGACATCCAATAGCCAATTATTAGTAGATCGATGTGCTCTAGCGGTGTCATTATATATAAACAAAACAAACTTTAACTAATGTTTGACATCCAATAGCCAATTATTAGTACAGTTATATATATATCATGGGGAACAATGAAGACTCCCCTCTGTACACAGTTACATATATCATGTGAAACAATGAAGACTCCCCTCTGTACACAGTTACATATATCATGGGCTATAATGAAGACTCCCCTCTGTACACAGTTACATATATCATGGGCTACAATGAAGGCTTCCCACTGTACAGTTACATATATCATGGGCTACAATGAAGACTCTCCACTGTACACAGTTACATGTATCATGGGGAACAATGAAGACTCCCCTCTGTACACAGTTACATATATCATGGGCTACAATGAAGACTCCCCTCTCTACACAGTTACATATAGCATGGGGAACAATGAAGACTCCCCTCTGTACACAGTTACATATATCATGGGCTACAATGAAGACTCCCCTCTGTACAGTTACATATATCATAGGCTATAATGAAGACTCCCCTCTGTACAGTTACATATATCATGGGGAACAATGAAGACTCCCCTCTGTACACAGTTACATGTATCATGGGCTACAACGAAGACTCCCATCTGTACAGTTACACATATCATGGTGAACAATGAAGACTCCCCTCTGTAAAGAGTTACATATATCATGGGCTATAATGAAGACTCCCCTCTGTACAGTTACATATATGATGGGGAACAATGAAGACTCCCCTCTGTACACAGTTACATATATCATGTGGAACAATGAAGACTCCCCTCTGTACACAGTTACATATATCATGGGCTATAATGAAGACTCCCCTCTGTACACAGTTACACATATCATGGGCTACAATGAAGGCTCCCCACTGTACAGTTACATATATCATGGGCTACAATGAAGACTCCCCTCTGTACACAGTTACATATATCATGGGAAACAATGAAGACTCCCCTCTGTACACAGTTACATATATCATGGGGAACAATGAAGACTCCCCTCTGTACACAGTTACATATATCATGGGGAACAATGAAGACTCCCCTCTGTACACAGTTACATATATCATGGGGAACAATGAAGGCTCCCCACTGTACACAGTTACATATATCATGGGCTACAATGAAGACTCCCCACTGTACACAGTTACATATATCATTGGGAACAATGAAGACTCCCCTCTGTACACAGTTACATATATCATGGGCTAAAATGAAGGCTCCCCTCTGTACACAGTTACATATATCATGGGGAACAATGAAGACTCCCCTCTGTACACAGTTAAATGTATCATGGGGAACAATGAAGACTCCCCTCTGTACACAGTTAAATGTATCATGGGGAACAATGCAGACTCCCCTCTGTACACAGTTACATATATCATGGGCTACAATGAAGACTCTCCACTGTACACAGTTACATATATCATGGGCTACAATGAAGGCTCCCCTCTGTACACAGTTACATATATCATGGGCTACAATGAAGACTCCCCTCTGTACACAGTTACATATATCATGGGGAACAATGAAGACTCCTCTCTGTACACAGTTACATATATCATGTGGAACAATAAAGACTCCCCTCTGTACTCCCGTTACATATATCATGGCCTACAATGAAGACTCCTCTCTGTACACAGTTACATATATCATGGGCTACAATGAAGGCTCCCCACTGTACACAGTTACATATATCATGGGCTACAATGAAGACTCCCCTCTGTACAGTTACATATATCATAGGGAACAATGAAGACTCCCCTCTGTACACAGTTACATATATCATGGGGAACAATGAAGACTCCCCTCTGTACACAGTTACATATATCATGGGAAACAATGAAGGCTCCCCACTGTACACAGTTACATATATCATGGGCTACAATGAAGACTCCCCACTGTACACAGTTACATATATCATTGGGAACAATGAAGACTCCCCTCTGTACACAGTTACATATATCATGGGCTAAAATGAAGGCTCCCCTCTGTACACAGTTACATATATCATGGGGAACAATGAAGACTCCCCTCTGTACACAGTTAAATGTATCATGGGGAACAATGAAGACTCCCCTCTGTACACAGTTAAATGTATCATGGGGAACAATGCAGACTCCCCTCTGTACACAGTTACATATATCATGGGCTACAATGAAGACTCCCCTCTGTACACAGTTACATATATCATGGGGAACAATGAAGACTCCCCTCTGTACAGTTACACATATCATGGGGAACAATGAAGACTCCCCTCTGTACACAGTTACATATATCATGGGCTATAATGAAGACTCCCCTCTGTACAGTTACATATATCATGGGGAACAATGAAGACTCCCCTCTGTACACAGTTACATATATCATGTGGAACAATGAAGACTCCCCTCTGTACACAGTTACATATATCATGGGCTACAATGAAGGCTCCCTTTCAACACAGTTTTTTTTTTTTTTTTTACAACGAAGACTCTTCTTCTGTACTTTTTCTCTCACTCTTTGTTTCTATTTCTAGTACTCCTTCTGTACCTAGTCTCCAGAATATCATGGGCTCAGTTATGTAAGGCTTTTGCATTGCTAATATCCTGTTTTACAATATCATGTTAAGCCTATCTGTTCATCTTAATATATACTATGTATGTGTGCATACGGCTCCGCCGTTTCTGTTCCCTTTTGTCTATCTTCGGCTTCCTCCCTGTTACTCCACATGTTCGTGTTACTATATCATGAGCTATAATGAAGACTCCCCTCTGTACACAGTTACATATATCATGGGCTACAATGAAGGCTCTCTTTCAAGAAAGTTTTTTTTTTTTTTTTTTTTTTTTTTCTCTTCTTCTTCTTCTTTATTCTCTCACTCTTTGTTCTATTTCTAGTACTCTTCTTCCTAGTCTCCAGAATATTTCCTCTTCAGTTATGTAAGGCTTTTGCATTGCTAATATCCTGTTTTACAATATCATGTTAAGCCTATCTGTTTCATCTTAATATTGAATACTATGTATGTGTGCATACGGCTCGCGCCGTTTCTGTTCCCTTTTGTCTATCTTCGGCTTCCTCCCTGTTACTCCACATGTTCGTGTCTGTCTGTCCCCCCCCCCCCCCCATCCCCCCTCTATCTCTCTCTCTCTCTCTCTCTCTCTATCCCTCTCACACACGCACATGCATATGTATACACATATTGTTTACTAAGTGCTTTATATACGAGTGTATAGCTTTAATTATGTATCGTTTATGTATATACAATAATACCATGTACAGCAATGATTCAAGGCCCCAACCTTGACCTTGCTTATGTTTCTGGGGACAATAAAAAAAGAAGAAAAAAAAAAGACTCTCCACGTTACAACGTTTCATGTATCATGGGGTACAATGAAGACTCCCCTCTGTACACAGTTACATATATCATGGGCTACAATGAAAACTCCCCTCTGTACACAGTTACATATATCATGGGGAACAATGAAGACTCCCCTCTGTACAGTTACACATATCATGGGGAACAATGAAGACTCCCCTCTGTACACAGTTACATGTATCATGGGCTACAACGAAGACTCCCATCTGTACAGTTACACATATCATGGGGAACAATGAAGACTCCCCTCTGTACACAGTTACATATATCATGGGCTATAATGAAGACTCCCCTCTGTACAGTTACATATATGATGGGGAACAATGAAGACTCCCCTCTGTACACAGTTACATATATCATGTGGAACAATGAAGACTCCCCTCTGTACATAGTTACATATATCATGGGCTATAATGAAGACTCACCTCTGTACACAGTTACATATATTATGGGCTACAATGAAGGCTCCCCACTGTACAGAGTTACATATATCATGGGCTACAATGAAGACTCTCCACTGTACACAGTTACATATGTCATGGGGAACAATGAAGACTCCCCTCTGTACACAGTTACATATATCATGGGCTACAATGAAGTCTGCCCTCTGTACACAGTTACATATATCATGGGCTACAATGAAGACTCCCCTCTGTACACAGTTACATATATCATGGGGAACAATGAAGACTCCCCTCTGTACACAGTTACATATATCATGGGCTACAATGAAGGCTCCCCTCTGTACACAGTTACATATATCATGGGCTACAATGAAGACTCCCCTCTGTACACAGTTACATATATCATGGGGAACAATGAAGACTCCTCTCTGTACACAGTTACATATATCATGTGGAACAATAAAGACTCCCCTCTGTACTCCCGTTACATATATCATGGCCTACAATGAAGACTCCTCTCTGTACACAGTTACATATATCATGGGCTACAATGAAGGCTCCCCACTGTACACAGTTACATATATCATGGGCTACAATGAAGACTCCCCTCTGTACACAGTTACATATATCATGGGGAACAATGAAGACTCCCCTCTGTACAGTTACATATATCATGTGGAACAATAAAGACTCCCCTCTGTACTCCCGTTACATATATCATGGGCTACAATGAAGACTCCCCTCTGTACACAGTTACATATATCATGGGCTACAATGAAGACTTTTTGCTTACAATGTTAAGACAAGAAACCCACTGATGTAGATATCACATAGGCAACATACTAGTATATTACTACTCCTGCCTATCAACCCAGCACTCAGATATGTCCTTTACCACTAGAGGTTGGACTATACCAATTCAAATCCCATAGGCGACCATGTTAACGTTTGTGTTTAAAAACACTATATGCAATATATCAACCAAACTATGACCTATAAATATCAGTACTACAACCCCTACCTCAAAGTATTAACTGCAGAAAATGGTACCTTTCATGGCTCATTTTCGGTATAACCAGATGTTTTTACAACACCCCTAGTTTCGCACAAAATTTTAGTACTTTTTTTTACATGTACCCTATACATGTTCCAAGCACAAGGCTACTTGACACAGTGGTACTAGATGAATTAAAATTGTATACATTTTTAGCCCAGATGAAACTAATTTTTTTTACAACCAACACACTCACATTTATAACCAATCACAGGACTTGTGGTGTTAACTTCTCTATCAAAAGTTCGGTGCACCTCGAACTTCGACCCAGCCGGAAATTAATTGGTATAGTACAACCTAGAATGGTAATCCAGGTGATCACTTGTGGAATAAAGCTCAGCTGATCTTGGAGTACCTATCTGACAGGAGTACCTATCTGACAGCAGTCCCACTGAAGAGATGCTTCTAGATTACACTGATTGGCGGGCTAAGTTTGTTTGTGCTGAAAACTTCATTAGGTCAATGGCACAGCTCAAGGACTTGTTTTCACAGTCATAATCGAGGTTTAGGGGATAGCACAATGGTCAAGCTATCAGGTTAAAGAATACTAAACAAAATTTACATACCTATATGGTATATCCACTGAAGGTCTATCCCGATCATATTAAAATTGTCTGTTTGTTGCCCTCCACCACCCCCCTCCCCACCGCCCTCCACCACCCCCCTCCCCACCACACTACACCTATTGTTCCTTGAAAAGCCAACCTTTTTCTTTAAATGAGGGGCACGAAGGCAACTTACTTTTTTTCAGACAAAAATTATTTCATCCTGGTGCCCTGTGCAACTCAGGGAACAATATTACAAAATACCAAAAATATGCTTGCATGATATTTACCTAAGATAATCAATTGTTTGATTACTAGAATAATATTTACATAACATGTGAGTTACTAGAATAATATTTACATAACATGTGAGTTACTAGAATAATATTTACATAACATGTGAGTTACTAGAATAATATTTACAAAACATGTGAGTTACTAGAATAATATTTACATAACATGTGTTACTAGAATAATATTACATAACATGTGAGTTACTAGAATAATATTTACATAACATGTGAGTTACTAGAATAATATTTACAAAACATGTGAGTTACTAGAATAATATTTACAAAACATGTGTTACTAGTATAATATTACATAACATGTGAGTTACTAGAATAATATTTACATAACATGTGTTACTAGTATAATATTACATAACATGTGAGTTACTAGAATAATATTTACATAACATGTGAGTTACTAGAATAATATTTACAAAACGTGAGTTACTAGAATAATATTTACAAAACATGTGTTACTAGTATAATATTACATAACATGTGAGTTACTAGAATAATATTTACATAACATGTGTTACTAGAATAATATTACATAACATGTAAGTTACCTTAGGCTTTTACATTTACTATGGTTTTGTACTAAAACATGTTTTGTTTAATGACACCACTAGAGCAACCCCTGCAACTGCCCAAGGCAATTGGCAATGGCGTAGAGATTGCCTTGGACTGTATTTAGGTGGTTTTTTCTATGGCATGTTTTTTTGCCATGGACATTTTCTTAATTGCAGGGGTTGCTAGAGCACATTGATTTATTAATCATAGATCGGCTATTGGCTGTCAAACATTTGGTCATTTTGACATTTTTCCATTAGTAGCAAGGGATCTTTTATATGAACCACCCAACAGACAGGATAACACATACCATGGCCTTTGATATATACCAGTCGTGGTGTACTGGCTGGAACGAGAAATAGCCCAGTGGGCCCACCGATGGGGATTGATCCCAAACCGACCACACATCAAGCAAGCGCTTTACCACTGGACTATGTCCCGCCTGTACTAAACTGACAAATTGATTTTTGGAATACATGTATATAACTGTTAATTTTATAACATAACCAAAAGTTGGTCCATCATGAATTTAAATTTCTATAAAGAACATGCAAACTGAACAACAATCCTCATAAAATTGTTCCCTGCAATTTATTGGATCTCATACTTGTTTGTTTTGTTTAACGACACCACTAGAGCACATTAATCAATTGATTGTCAAACATTTGTTAATTCTGACTTGTAATCATCAGAGCAAACCCACTACATTTTCCCATTAGCAGCAAAGGATCTTTTATATGCATTTTCCCATAGACAGGAAAGCACATACCACAGCCTTTGACCAGTTGTGGTGCCCTGGTGGAACCAGAAAAAACCCAATCGGTTAAATGGATCTACTCAGGCAGTTCAATCCAGCAATGCAAGCACCTCAGGCGAGTGGTCAACCGACTGAGCTAAATCCCATCTCTAAATCCCATCTCTAGATCCCATACAGATGTATTTTATCAAATTACCAATGATAATTTTACTATTTCTTTCAAAAACAACACACAATGTATGGGAAGAGCACCATGGCTTGTTTCTTGACATCAACAATGTCAGATTTTCGGAGTAAGAAGGACAACCACAGCACTAGCTTTTATTGCTATGGTAAATTTTGAACCCTGTCACTCACGTGTAATGAGGGTCGGGACGTAGCCCTGTGGTAAAGCACTCACTTGATGCACAGTAGGTCTGGGATCGATCCCCAACAGTGGGCCCATTGGGCATTTTCTCATTCCAGTCAGTGTGTGGCGGGACGTAGCCCAGTAGTAAAGCACTCACTTGATGCACAGTAGGTCTTGGATCGATTCCCAACAGTGGGCCGATTGGGCATTTTCTCATTCCAGTCAGTGTGGGGCGGGACGTAGCCCAGTAGTAAAGCACTCACAGTAGGTCTGGGATCGATTCCCAACAGTGGGCCGATTGGGCATTTTCTCATTCCAGTCAGTGTATGGTGGGACATAGTGGTAAAGTGCTTGCCTGATGCGCGGTCGGTCTGGGATCGATTCCTATCAGTGTGCCCATTGGTTTATTTCTTGTTCCAGCCAGAGATGGGTGGGACATAGTGGTAAATTGCTTGCCTGATGCGCGGTCGGTCTGGGATCGATTCCTATCGGTGTGCCCATTGGTTTATTTCTTGTTCCAGCCACAGCTGGGTGGAACAGAGCTCAGTGGTAAATTGCTTGCCTGATACGCGGTCGGTCTGGGATCGATTCCTATCGGTATGCCCATTGGTTTATTTCTTGTTCCAGCCACAGCTGGGTGGAACAGAGCTCAGTGGTAAATTGCTTGCCTGATGCGCGGTTGGTCTGGGATCGATTCCTATCGGTGTGCCTATTGGTTTATTTCTTGTTCCAGCCAGAGATGGGTGGGACATAGTGGTAAAGTGCTTGCCTGATGCGCGGTCGGTCTGGGATCGATTCCTATCGGTGTGCCCATTGGTTTATTTCTTGTTCCAGCCACAGCTGGGTGGGACATAGCTCAGTGGTAAAGCGCTTACTTGATGTGTGGACAGTCTGGGATCGATCCCAGTCATTGGGCCCATTGAACTATTTCTTTTTCCAGCCAGTGCACCATGACTGGTATATCAATGGTTGTGGTATATGCTATCCTGTCTGTGGGATGGTGCACGTAAAAAATCCTTTGCTGCTAATGGAAAAATGTTGCGGGTTTCGTCTCTAAGACTATATGTCAAAATTACCAAATGTTTTACATCCAATAGCCGATGATTAATAAATCAATGAGCTCTAATGGAGTAGTTAAAGAAAATGTTGAAATAAACATCAGGGGCAGGCTAGCCCTGATGAATGTTGTTGACCTACAATTGATCCCTGTCGGTGGGACCATTGGTAAAGCACTCGCCTGATGAATGTTGTTGACCTACAATCGATCCCTGTCGGTGGGACCATTGGTAAAGCACTCGCCTGATGAATGTTGTTGACCTACAATCGATCCCTGTCGGTGGGCCCATTGGGCATTTTCTAATCCAGCCAGTGCATTAAAGGCTGTGGTACATGTATGTGCTATCCTGTCTGTGGGATGGTGTATATAAAAAGATCCCTTGCTAAAAATGAAAAAAATGTAGGGGATTTCCTCTTTAAGACTAAAAATGAAAACAAAATTGACATCCAATGTGCTCTAATGGTGTTGTTAAAGGAGAGGACAATTAAGGCATTTGGCCTGGTATGCATATTCAACGATATATAATGCACATTAGTGCTTAATATCAACACGTATAATCGTATAGTTAATTAATAAAACGGTTAAATGTGACGACTATTATATATAACGGGCGCAGCCATTTTGTACCATCTCAGTGAGTACGCCCTCTGGTGAGCTGGTGGTTACGTAATACTTAACGCGTCACGTCAGGAATGAGCCTTAGAACTAGAGAAACACAATCTACCTGGTTTTTGCGGGATGATAAATAGTCATACATTGCAATGTTCTGTAATAATACACATCCCAGTAAGCCAACAGTAAGTATATCCAGCACTATATATATTATTTTTCAATACCAAATAAAATACCATTGTGAAAGTGGCTACACAACAAGTCGAAACAATTAACAATGTTTTGCCCATGCATTAACCTACGTACTGAAATGATACACGGAGTGTTTTCTTAGTTAATTGGTCTATGCTGTTAGTTGCTTCTACCTTTGATTCCTGATTGGCAGGTGTGTATTTGATTGGTAACCAGACGAGCCAATTAATTGACGCTGTCTAGACACAAAAATACATACCGGTATTGTGGAATATTACCTGTCGCCCCTAAAATTGTAATGGACATGGTTTATTACTGTAAATAGTTCTGTAAAACTATTGATTAAGTAGATTTTTCCATCTAAAAACACAGAACTGACCAATTACGTAGTCCCAAAGAAAAGAAAATTATCACTTGGGTATTGTGGGTTATCGTTTTTTGCTCCAACGTAGCATATCAATAGGCGTAATAGTGTAAATTTTTCCTTTGGATTATTAAACAGAGAAAAACACTATAACCCCATTTTTTTCCGTTAATGCAACTTGAAATATATTTAGTTAAATAGTTTATTATATTATTACGTCATTTATGCTGTTTTACAAGTCAGGTTGATCAAAGAGAAGCGCCTTGTCGAAAATTACTGCTTTTGTTTACACTGTACATACAGGAGATGGTCAGGAGCTGACGTCACTTCGCCCCAAGCTATCCCACCGGACATCACAAAAACGAAACAAAATGGCTGCCCCCAGTTAGCAGGAATAATCATGTTTTTTTATTAACTCTAAAATTACGCGTTTTTCATTTGCTAAAGTGTCAGTATGTGTTGGTGGTCCGGGTATGCATCTTTCCAACACATAAGGCTCTTGTTGGAGTTGACCCTAGCTTTAAACAAAACAAACTGCAATCAGGCCTTTAGAGATCAAATAGTACTTTGAAATGTGCTAAAATGTTGTTAAGCAAACATTCCTTTCTTTTTCTTAAATAATAGCTGTTTTTAAAAATACAACAAATTCTCGTTGTGGGTGTTATGTTGTCTAACAAATCTGTAACAAAAACAATATACTCTATACCTAGCCCAACGGCTAACCAATCATTCAATGACCATGTATCACGCTAGCCAAAACAAGCTCACTGGAGCGTAGCGATGTAAACAAACAAAATGTGGATTGACCGACATACGGTTGGTAAGAAAATAAATCTCCGTTTTACTCACCGTTAATGACCGAATCTCGCTGTGGTCTAACAAGACGTGATGGCTCTCCCACCTACGTAGGTATTTGGAGTTCATTATTTTACTAACAATCGTGCGAGTGTGGTTCAGTCTACACACTTGGATGTCGCCATCCGTAACCAACTTATATTTGGGCCCCACTGACCCCAGCGACGACGATTTGGTTGAAATCGGGGACGAGTTTGTCGAACCTGGAGAAGAATTACCCGACGTGTGTGTTGGCGTTTTAGGGGTTGATGGTGTATCCGTCAAAGAATCCGTTTGACACGCATCGGGCAAACGAACTGTCGCCATGTTCGTTTTCGCTCCCACCAACGATTCGGCCCTCAGCGAACGGATCCGTTTCGCTGTGCCAAGAGGTCTAGCAGACGACACTCAGTAAATCCAGAAATTAACACATTAGAGAATTCACTCTCATCTACAGAGCACAACAGTAAATCCGGTGGCGGGAAAGAACCGCACTGTATATCCAAAACAAATGTTCTACACACCGTGTTGTTTCAATGTATTACACACATGTATAATCTCAATAGGTTTTCCCCTCACTGCTAGACCAAGGTCACGTGATAAACTAATGACGTCGCTGGCTGATATATATATATATATATATATAAATAATCGTACGGGCGCTATATCATGTGTATTAACCATACGTAGTAACGTACGTTTGTTACGTAGGCTAGACAAATAAAAGGTGTGCGTTGGTTGAAATCATTTAAATTTTTCATATTATACTCTTTTTTTTTATGATGTATTGACAATGTGTATATTTTAATTACCGTGTAACTACAATGTATTTTAAGAAATAATATGATACATTGTTCTACACTTAATGACCATCGCGTGTTATTATTAAAGTTAATTAGACATATTAGCCGAATTGTAATACCGACCAACGTTAAATATTGGTCACGAATGTATTATTTTAGGTTTTAATAACATTATAAACTGTATTTAATGGGGTTTTATTGTTTATATTTACAAGCGCGGATCCAAAGGGTGGGATTGGTGCGGAACCTAGTGGCGGATCCATGTTTGAAAAGGGGCTGGGAGTAATGAGTTTATTAAATGTAGTGTACCCAGGAAGGGGTGCAATATTTTACCGAGGCAGTACAACGTTTAAAAATACACCAACAATATTCACGGGCCAATAAAAATGATATTTAGAGGGGAGACGACCTCTAATAAGAGAGCCATAGTCTCTAGTAGGGGCACAAGCCTCATTTTTATCTTTATTTATGAAGAGTAGGACGAATAAACCCGTACATTTTCGACCTCAAGTGGACGGAGGGCAACCCATATTGGGGGGTGTAACCCATACTATGTATGTATGTATGTATGATTTTATAGAAATTTAACAGTTAAAAAAGTTTTATTCGGGGGCTCATTGGCATCGTCCACCCCCCCCCCCCCGCCCGCCATTGGGGGAAACAACACCCAAGCCCCCCCCCCCCCCCCCGCTTTCTAGCTTTCTATGGGCATCTTACGTTAAATAAAAGTACATGCCAACATGCATTAATTCAGTGGCGGATCTAAGGGGCCACAAAGGCCCGCCGCCCCCCTCCCCCTAAATTTTGTTATATATATTTTTTATTTTGTAATTTGTTACGTTGGAGAATCCGAGGAATCTTTTACTCTCTGTTTGTTCCGCATTTAATGGCCATCGCGTGTTACTTAGCCATGCCAGACGAATTTAAATATCGACCAACATTAAATATTGGTCACGATTGTATAATTTTAGTTTCTAATAACATTATAAACTGTGTTTATTTTTGTGCTTTTTAATTATTTATATTTTAACAGGTGCGGATCTAAATGGGAGAATGAGTTTATTAATTGTATTGCATCCAGGGTGTGCGCAAGATTTTTCGAAGGTAGTGCAGCGTTTAAAAATACACCAACAGTATTCACGCGGAGAGGTTACACATGCCCATAGTAGTGTGGAGGGGGCCACAATCTTTAGTGAGGGGGCAGCAGTCTCAAGCAGGATATTTATTTATTTATTTAGAGAAGGTAAAAACTACATCTACGCTTTCGACCTCAAGCGTGTGTGTGTGGGTGGGGGTGGGGTGGGGGTGGGGTGGGGGGCAACTGTATGCTACGGCGTTTAAAATGCCAAAAACATGCATTAATTGCATATTATGCATTTATGGTTTATTATGGTAATATTCCATATAATTTTAGTATTACATTTCGCTGTTATAAAAGGATATTATATTTCGTTGGATGCCCAGTGATGTTGGCATCAAGAACACAATTAACATTCTGTCTGCTTAATTGATTTGTACGGGCCTTTTCCCGTCGGACATTTAAGTTTGTTTTGTTTAACGACACCACTAGAGCACATTTATTTATTGATCATCGGCTACTGAATGTCAAACATTTGGTAATTTTAACATATAGTCTTAGAGAGGAGGGGCGGGATTTAGCTCAGTCGGTTTTGTGCTCGCTTGAGGTGCTTGCGTTGCAGGATCGAACCACCTCGGTGGATCCATTCAACTGATTGGGTTTTTCCTTGTTCTAACCAGTGCACCACAACTGGACAAAGGCCGTGGTATGTGCTTTCCGGTCTGTGGGAAAGTGCATATAAAAGATCCCTTGCTGCATTAGGAAAAATGTAGCGGCTTTCCTCTGATGACTACGGTCATAATTACCAAATGTTTGACATCCAATAGCTCCAGTGGTGTCGTTAAACAAAACAAACTTTTTTTCTTAGAGAGGAAACCTGCTTAATTTTTCCACTATTAGCAATGGAACTTTCATATGCACCATCTCACAGACAAGATAGCACATACCATGGCATTTGATATACCAGCCTTAGTGCATTGGTTGGAACGAGAAATAGTCCAATGGGCCCATCCACGAGGAGCGATCCTAAACCGGCCGCACGTCAAGCGAGCGCTATACCACTGGGCTACATCCCGCCCCTCGGACATTTAACGTCTCTTTTAAAACAGCTGTATTAGCTGTCAGTTAATCCTTTTTTAATCTTTGGTGGGATTAAAATGTCTCTTTGGTGGGAGCTCAGTCGTTAAAGTGCTAGCCTATGGTGTTTGGGTCGAACAATCGAATCCTCTTCGTAGACCAAATATCTGATCTAGTTTTTCCCGTTCCAACAAATGCGCCACAACTGGTATATCAAAGGCCGTGGTATGTGCTGTCTTGTTTGTGTGAAAGTGCATATAAAAGATCCCTTGCTGCTACAGGGCTCGAACTTAAAGGCGGCACCGACGGCAATTGCCGTCGTTGAGATATAAATTGCCGTAGGTAGAGAGCATCACCGATGGCACTTTTGTGCCGTCGGTAAAGCTCCTCAACAATGGCGAAATGTATACACCTGGTGTACATTATCTGCCAATATTTAACATCTGCACATTTAAAAGATGTCTACATATAACAAGATAGCCTTTCAGTCAGGTTTTAATCAATGTGCTCTAGTGGTGTCGTTTATCAATACAAACCTTTTCAGTATCAATTGTAATTACATCCATGGAGGTACAAACTAACAGCTTGTTATATTCCACCAACAAGTTTATATTGTCTTTCAGGCATTCCAGATAATGATTTAAACATATAAAAAATTCGACATTGTGATCAAATGGGCTTGCTATGTATTGAATTTAAAAAGCATGAATGTGAAAATCCGATTGAATTTGAAGAGCAACAAATAAATGTGTTGTGACGTGTACGGCTCATATAGACTGGATGCGGCGCGTGCGTGCGGTTCCACTGTTGCGTCTGCCGCCTGCGTTTTGGGTATATACACCATATACGATTATTTCATTGCGTCTGCCGCCTGCGTTTTGGGTATATACACCATATACGATTATTTTATTGCGTCTGACCGCCTGCGTTTTGGGCAGATACACCATATACGATTATTTCACTGCGTCTGACCGCCTGCATTTTGGGCAGATACACCATATACGATTATTTCATTACGTTTGACCGCCTGCGTTTTGGGTATATACACCATATACGATTATTTCATTGCGTCTGCCGCCTGCGTTTTGGATATATACACCATATACGATTATTTCATTGTGTCTGCCCCCTGCGTTTTGGGGATATACACCATATACGATTATTTCATTGCGTCTGCCGCCTGCGTTTTGGGTAGATACACCATATACGATTATTTCATTGTGGCTGCCGCCTGCGTTTTGGGTATATACATCATTTACGATTATTTCATTGCGTCTGCCGCCTGCGTTTTGGGCAGATACACCATATACGATAATTTCATTGCGTCTGCCGCCTGCGTTTTGGGTATATACACCATATATAGGCTACGATTATTTTATTACGGCTGACCGCCTACGTTTTGGGTATATACACCATATACGATTATTTCATTGCGTCTGCCGCGTGTTTTGGGCAGATACACCATATACGATTATTTCATTGCGTCTGCCGCGTGTTTTGGGCAGATACACCATATACGATTATTTCATTGTGTCTGCCGCCTGGTTTTGGGCAGATACACCATATACGATTATTTCATTGCGGCTGGCCGCCTGCGTTTTGGGTATATACACCATATACGATTATTTCATTGCGGCTGACCGCCTGCGTTTTGCAGACGCGCCATGTACGATTATTTCATTGCGACTGACCGCCTGCGTTTTGCAGACGCACGCATCACACGCTTCCAGTCTAGACGCTCTCAATGAAACTAATGTATTCGATTTTTTAATTATTTTTTTAGCTGTATTTCACGCACGCGCTGTGCATCCAGTATGTTATGACTGCCCAGTACAGGGATGTTCTATGCGCCAAACAGCAAGGGAAATATATTCTGGCAAAACAGTCTTCTATGTAGATACTGTCAACCTGCAAAAAACCTGAACAGATTTGGAATCGTTCAATACTGGTGTCATTGTTTACAACAGGAAATGAATTAAGCACTACGTGAATGGAATACTATTACAATGAAAAGGGGTCTAGAAGCAGTTGTCCTTGCCACGGGATGTACACCATGTAGTACCATTTGGCACACTTATCTACTGGCTATTTATTGAGAAGGCGTCAATAAGTTATTTATGACCAGTAGACTTTAGAGGTGTTTTTAATATTTAGAATAAAAATAGCAATAATAAGAAAATGACATACGTTGTCAGCTTTGCTAAATAAACAGAAAATATGCATTTTGTATGGGGATATTTTATGTTTCTGTTTTATATTTTTATACCTGTGCATTATACACTGAAATGTAATACACTGACTGTACTATGGGCCATAGGCCTAAAATACTTTGAATTTTAACGATTGATTGATAAACACATTTGGCATGTGCACATGTAAACCTATCAAAATAGATAACATGTTTTTTTCGGCAATTATTTACGTAACGTGTATAGTTACCTACATCTGGCAACACATTAGAATACATGTACCATTACAACTGTATGCCAACAAAGTTGTAGGGAACTTGAACAGTAAAGACAAAGAAACGATCAACCACAATATTAGCCTGCTAAAACTCGTCTGTGCGGGATAACCGATTAAATGTTTTTATTGAAGAAAATAATATATTGAATGAATCTCAGACTGCTTTCCGAAAAGGCTACTCTACTACCGACCATCTATTTAATATACATTCTCTGATCGAAATTTTAAAGCCAAGAAAACATTTTTATTTTGTGCTTTTGTAGATTTCCAAAAAGCTCATGATCTAATTTCTAGAAATTGCCTCTGGCAGAAATTGTTAGAAAATAATATAAATGAAAAATTCTTTAAAATAATTTATCTAATGTATCAAGGAATAAAGTCAGGTATTTGTACAAAAAACGAAACCTCAGACCTATTTCCATGCAAAATCGGTGTCCGACAAGGAGAAAATTTGTCGCCTGTCCTGTTTTCCCTTTATCTAAATGATCTAGATAATTACTTAAAAAGCCAAAATTGTACTGGGGTATCCCTGGATAGAGATGAAACGATCTATGAAACCGCTCTTTACTTTTTATGTTTATTATATGCTGATGATACTGCGCTTCTCGCATCAAACGCCTCTGACTTACAACAATCTCTAAATGTATTGTCACAATATTGCAATAAATGGAAACTCAAAGTAAATGTAAGTAAAACTAAAATAATAATTTTCAATAGCACCAGTAATGATTACAAAAAAGTTTTTACACTTGGAAATGATGTGCTTAAAAACGTAAAAGAATATAAATATCTAGGTCTTACTTTTACCAAACTAAATGAGTTTAATACAAGCAAAAAAACAGTTACCTCAAAAGACAACAAAAGCAATGTAGTTTGTTCTGTCTACTAGTAAATCTAAAGACAATAACTTTTCAGTAGAATGCAAATTAAAACTATTTGACTCCATTGTACTTCCAATTCTCTTATACGGATGCGAAATATGGGGTTACGAAAACATCGATATTGAAAATATTCATATAACATTCTTAAGACATATCTTACTAGTAAAAAAAGGCACCCCGCTGTTCATGTTATATGGAGAACTAAGAAGAAGACCCCTTAAAGTAATTATTCAACAAAGAATTATAAGTTTTTGGGCCCGTATCGTATCTGGTAAACAAACAAAATCATCGTTTTTACTGCATGAATTAATGTTACACGACTCTTCTATTAATATATATAGTTATAAATGGATAAAAATGGTCGAAGATATATTTAACCAGCTAGGCATGACAAATATTTGGATGTCACGGAACTTTTCATCCATAAAAATACTTCTTAAGCAAGTAAAATTAAGATAAAACGACCAGTATTTACAACAATGGAATAGTAACATAGCTTTATCACCAAGAGGTAAAACGTACACTATATTTAAAGAAAACCTTAGATTAGAAAAATATCTTATTATATTACCACAAACATTTTGGGCTATATTTTTCAAATTTAGAACATCTAACCACTACTTACCAATCGAAATAGGACGCTGGAACAACACCCCAGTAGAAGATCGAACGTGCACATTATGTAACAATAATGACATTGGAGACGAATTTCACTATTTATTCACATGTACTTATTTTACTAAGTCCCGTAAACATTTGCTTAAAACATTTTATTATAATAAACCAAGTACGAATAGCAAAATAGGTGTTCTCAAGAAATTATGTAAATTAATAAAAGAAATTATTGATAAATGCAGTAAACCCTAAAAGAACACTGGCCTATAATTATTTACAGTGTCTTTCACTACCCAAGTATACATATATATGTGTGCGCGTCTGATTAGCACATGTTGATATTAATTATAATAATGTAACATTACATTACTTAATTCTAATTGTATTTTATTATTGCCTTTATTATTCTATTGTATTTGTATTATACTGTTGTCTCTATTATTTTATTGCATTTGTATTAATACCATTGTACTACTCACTCCTGTAAACCCTATCTTGTCACTACAGTTCATGGCCGTAGCTAGGATTTTTTGTTGGGGGGGGGGGGGGGGGGGGGGCAACTGAGTAGTTAATAGTCTAAAACTCCTTAAACAGTTAAGAAGAGAATTTTCTTTAACTTTCTATAATGCTTTCCGGACTTTTTTCGCCCCCCCCCCCCCCCCCCGCTAGCTACGGCCCTGCCGTTTATATATCATGTTCCTCATATGCCGTTGTGTAACAGCCTGAGCATAATTAAGTTCTGTTCTGTTCTGGCGGCTTTTGACAGGGTGGCCAAAGAATCTGCAATCGTCACACGTGGCTGGCATCTTGCTGGACTATTGGACAATTAGTCTGTCTTGTCTACGATGAACTGTGCTCCAGTTGTTTTATAAATGTATTAGCACTTTATATGTTGTTTGTTTTAATAGCGTGTGACACATAACTTGCTCTTTTCCAGTTGTGTTTTATAAATATATTAGAATTTTAATATTTGTTTTTGTTTTAATAATGTGGGACACATATACAAAACACAGAAATAAATGCGTAATATTATTATTGCGAATAACACAAACTCGCATTTTCTGCATTAATATTATGATCGCATTAATTTCAGGATCTACAGTATATAGCCCCCTCGGTAGCATACATTATTGGTATTGATACGTGTACCTTTCCACAGAAGCTGAAGACATCAATAGTAATGCCATGTCACAAAGGTGGATGTAAAGAAGACCCTAATAATTACAGACATATATCTATTTTACCCACAATTTCTAAAATATTTGAAAAACATGTCTCAAAACAATTAAAAGATTATCTTTATAAATATGAACTACTATACAATGCTCAGTCAGGTTTTAGAGACAAACACTCGTATCAGACAGCACTAACATCTTTAATAGACCAGTGATTAGAACAGCTAGATAAAGAAAACATGATTGGCTCTGTATTTCTAGATTTGAGCAAAGCACTTGACTTGGTGGATCATCAAATCTTGCTACAAAAACCTAACCCGAATACAGTTGAATGGTTTAAAGGCATACTGTCACAGATCACTGACCTATTTAATGGTCTAACAAATTATTACCTGAACAAAAATAATTTGATTTGTCCCTAAATGTACTTTATTCAACCATCTTCATAACCACCATACTCCATTTATTAATAACATTTTGTAAAAATAATTGAATTATGGCAATGGTCCATATTTCAAAAACTAAAATTGTCCAGAGGGATGACATGGATTTCACTCCATCATGGTTCAGTAAAGGTGATGTGATAGCTAGATTTGGTTTCCAACGATTAATGTAATTTTTATTTATTATCCATTTTTAGAGAAATAAGGTCCTTAAATGCGTGACAGTATGCCTTTAAGTCGTATTAAAACCCCCCAGAAAACTGCTTATACGAATTAACAATATTAGCTCCAAAGAATTAGGTATAGTATCTGGTGTGCCTCAAGGCTCTATTCTTCGACCTATTTTATTTCTTATGTTTATAAATGATCTTCCATTATCTTCCCAAAATGTCAGTGTAGATATGTATGCAGATGACACGACATTACACACAGTAGACATTTATCTGTAATAGAGGCTATGTTTCAAACAATCTTAGATGCCGTAAACTCTTGGTGCATCAATAATAATGTCTATAAACCCATCTCAAACTACATGTATGTTAATTGGTAATTTGATACACAGCAAAAATTAGGCCAAGCTGGTCAGTTGCAACCAAGTATTAATAATAACCCTATATCACCTGCTCATTGCCTAAAACATTTATGACTCTGTGTTCATCAAAATCTTAGCTGGAACACACACGTTGATCACATTTGTTCACAAGTTTCATCTAAACTGGCTCTTTTGAGACGAATTAGCAAATTTCTCACCCCAGAATAAAAATATCTATTCTATAATGCACATATCCTTCCCATATTTGATTATGGGTCAATAACATGGGGTCGTTGCAATAAAACATATGTTGACAGATTAATAAAGCTATTAAAAAAAGAAAGAAAAAAAAAAGAAGGCTAATCATTGATAAACCACTGCTAACTCCTTCAGCATATCTTTTTAAGGAATTACAGTGGTTGCTTATTGATTATAAATGCACATACCATACGGGTACATTAGTATATAAGGCGTTGGACAATCTGACACCTGCATATATAAGTGATTATTTCATACCATCATCAGGCTCAAATAAATATAACCTGAGATCAGCAACGCATAATAATCAGGAGTCTGTACGTTTAAATTCTATTTATTTATGATTATATCAAGTTGTGATAACATTTGTTTGTATATGTAAAAAAAACCCATTGTATTAATTATGTATGCATCATGGATATTTACCTTATAGTTTCGATGCATTTAATGAAGGATAATTATGTTGTGTTTTGTTATTAAATTGTTTATTTCATTATATGCAGAGTAATAATTTTTAATGCTTAATAGATAGAAGACCACAAGGGAGATTAGTGCACTACTATTTGTGTAACATTCTTTAAATAAAGATTATTATTATTATTATTATTACTATTATTACTATTATTATCATTATTATTATTATCACGAAACGGTAGAACAAATGGCAAATCGCAATTTTTAGTTTATTTATTAATTGACCCTTATTGTAGTGTAAAACCCAAGAAATATAGCTTCAAAATTGTCCCGATTCAGATCAGTTAACTTTTGTGTTCGGGGATACAACTATTGCTATGTCTTGTCATGTCATAGGGTTTTACGTGCACATTCAGAACAAGCTGTTGTAGCGCACGCCTGTCGTGGGCGAAAGAGCCGGCCTTGGCCGGCTCCTCCGTCCATGACAGGAAAGGTGGGGGGAGGGGAGAGGAGGGACCGCCTGCACTGGCAGGTGCAAGGGAGCACCAGCAGCCCGATCAAATCGGTAGCAGGCGGGTGGGGTTGGTGGTGGTGCTATGGAATTTGAATGGAGCAGTTAAATGCCAAAGAGAACAGGGTGCGCAATTTTGATTGAGGGAATTTGGCGCAATTTTGAACGGTCGGTCGAAAGGTAAATGGCCGAGCTAATATACTATATAGGTTTTGATATTAGTGAATCGAGAGTAGCTCGTTAACTATTGCTAGCATTACGTTTACACCAGGACCAAAAATGAAGCTGCCAAGGACACTACCTCAGTCTTTTGATACTTTTTGATTTACTAACGTTTAACAATTTATATTATTATTATTAAAACAATTTAAAAGTAAAACATCGTATTACTGAACAAGAAAAAAACATAAAGGCAGTTTTGACTGCTTCCACGAGTTACTAACATTAATTAGACAAACAGCTAGCACAGCATCCACGCCGCCCTACCGCCTAAAAAAACCCCTAAAAACCCAACAACAACAAAAAACAAAACAAAAAAGATAATTTTTCCAAAATAGAAAAAAAACACAAGCACCTATTACATTGAAAAATTGCTCCCAATTTATATATTTTTTTAAAATTGTGATGTTCCATTAATCGATTATAATCGATTGATGTATCAATCCATCATCCATGGATAACAAATGTGTGTTGGGTGCTTTCCAGTTTAGATGTTGTTTTAAAAAAATATAACAGTTCTTCACAAATCTAGACATGCTTCTTTTCGATAAAATAGATCATATTTAAATTAATATTTAGAAAAACGGATGAATATAGAACTAAACTGGTTTTGATAGAATCCCCGCATAAAACTAATACACTGAATGGTCCCTACTTCAAAGCGGTCTTGAGTAGAGTAAAAGACTTTGTTTGATTGGTTCATTTTGTATTAATTCATTTCATTGGTTCAATACACTCATTAAGTTTAAACAGGCAGGAGTGTAGGTGAAGGAAAAAAGAGAAAGATTTTTGTTTTGTTTTGTTTGAGTCGCACATTCCATTTAAAATTCAATAAGCATGGCAACAGCCTATAATGTTGATCGTATGTCACCATCGTCAAAAAACAAAACTACCCAATCAACCTCAACAAAAGACAATCATTCTGTTAGTAAAAGGTGAGAATCGCACTGAACTTCTGAAGCATTTTCATCCAAGTGGTCGAGACTCATGGGATAAGGCATTCCAAATGTATTAAAAATGAAATTAAGACAGTAACTTGTATTTGATATATTTGTGGAACGAGAAAGGGATGTATTTCAGTTATAAGTAAAGCACATGCCTCCTGTATTAGGCTGTAACAACCTCCAATGAACATGTTTTTCGTTGGGACAACTTTTGAGCCTTAAAGGAAACATGTCAAGAGACCATATTATAGCTCATTTTAAAAGCAAAATGATATAAAAATAATATACAAATAAGTTTATAACAATAAAATAGGCGTAGTTAACTTAAAATGAAGAAATTACGCCAATCAGTATCAAAGTACAATTTATGCATATTTATTCGTGAGCGTTCGAAAAAAAAGGGAAGTGACGTCAGAGCCGCTGTACTCTTACATTATTGTTAACTGGGCAAGAGCTCCACCCGTTCCCCCCATCATTTATAATAGTTTAGGGTTAGGGATAGAGTTAGGGTTAGGGATAGAGTTAGGGTTAGGGATAGAGTTAGGGTTAGGGCCCCATGCCCCACTTTTCTATATATACCCCATCAAAAAATCCCTCTTTAGATCGATAACTAATGGGGGGGAACGGGCGGTACACTTTCCGTTAACTGTTTATATATGGAGTAAGGGCCTTACGATCTTTTCAGTCCAGCAGGGACTTGGAGTTGGTCACTGGCGAGGGTGTGTGTAATAGGCA
This sequence comes from Gigantopelta aegis, assembly GCF_016097555.1. NCBI lineage: Eukaryota > Metazoa > Mollusca > Gastropoda > Neomphalida > Peltospiridae > Gigantopelta > Gigantopelta aegis. Next base: position 59,723,764 of record NC_054712.1, on the reverse strand, counting down.
GATATTTTTCCAAAATTCTTGACGGACATTCAGTCCGGTATATCCTCGAAGGACCGTCCTATTAACGGGAAAATTACTACAACGCACACGCATTGTAATTGCACGATCAGTTTGATTATTTGAGCTATTACCTTGTTCAATTAACTACCAATATCAATTAATACAATGTTTATATCCTTACATGTGTATTCTGTCGATAGATAAAACACATGCCACAGTTGAATGTGTACATTTCAAGGCCTGGATTGGAAAGCGTCCTATAGGTAAGATGGGCTTCCATAATTCGTTTTTGTTGAAATAATACGTATGTCACGTGACCTGACCCAAAGATGAAAGCAGACGTGACAGCGGCAGGATTCTTTCGCATTGGCAAGTACTGATTAATTTAGATGCAGGTAGGTATCAATATAGCATATGATTTTAATCGATGCTACTATTTAAAATAACGATCATGTATAATGCATTTTGTATAAAAATTACTTTTTTGCCTATTTTTTCCTAATTTTTTTCTTTATTGGTAGCAAGTACTTCCTGGTTCAGGATTATTGTGTTGTTACAGTTCAAAAAACCAAAGAACCAAAGTTATTTAAAAAACAAAAAAGACGTTTGTCCCACCTTATTTTGCAAGCAATAACAGGGCTTCTAGATTATGGTAGCCCCACTCCCATGGCTTGTGATATTCAACATTGGGATTGTAAACAACTATTGCCATGCCCGACGGCTAGTGAAAACAAAAGTCAAATGTTGCAGTAAAGTCAGTTTTGTAAATATAAATATCCTGCCCCCACACCAACCACTCATTGTTTGTGTTTTTAAGCTCTATCTCCCTCTTTGGGTGACATGTCTGATTATTACTATTATTTAGTAAAATTTTATTAACTTAAAGTAAAGTAGGGCTAGTGAATTTTTAATCGAGGCTAATCAATTTTTTAAATCGCTGATCCCAGGGCTAGTGGATTTTATAAACATTATTATTTAGACGAAATGTTACCTGGACATTGGGGACTATGCAGTGTTGTTAGCAATCCGATTAAAATTAGTTCTACTGGTCTAAATAAGGCATTCGTAATTCACATGAAACATATCGTATACCCTCAGAATAATTCGGAATGTTTGCAAATTATTTTTAAATCACTGGCAGGATTCTGCAAGTAAGGTTTTGATTGGTGGACATGAGCTCCAACTGGCTGGTGTTAGATCCACATGTAATAGTGGAGCTAATTTTAATCAGATTCCCCTGAATAATTTAAACACCATACAGCAACCTGCTGACTGCTAAATCAATAATATTTTTCATAAAAACAGTTCCTTTTTTATTGATTTCTTCAAGACATAAATTCAGCCAAGCAAATTTTAGCTGTATACTTTGTTCTTATGACGTTTTGCTCTTCTATACTTGAAAATAGTGAATAACATTACTCAATAGTTATGTTTTTTCGTTTAGTGACTTGGGGTAGACCGATTCTAAGCACGTGTACTTTTGATTGTATCAGATATGTAGATTTTTCTGCATTGTTGGTTCAAGTAACAATTAAAAATGTCTTCGACTAATATTAATAATTATAATAAAGTTAAAAGCATTTTTAAAATATACTAATACAATTATTAAGTACCTCGACTCACCCGGGTCCCATGCTAAGCTACATATACAGGCCCTAATCTATAATCAGTGTTCGAAATAAGCACTTGTCCATTTGTCCTGACAAACTTTAAAAATCTGCTCAGACAAGCAAAATGTTCCTCAGTGGTTGTCCAGTGGACAAATGAAAAATTTCAATGCAGTTTCATTTTGAAGAATCAAAACTAATGTCCTTGCACTTAAATAAAACTGACAACTTATTTGGACAAGTGAAAGTATTGGCGGACAAGTAGATTTCTAAATTTATTTGCAGGGCTAAAAATTTGCGCGAATCTCCAAATTCGATTCGCGCAAGCATGAAACATCCGATTCTATTTGGATTCGTGTGAAATTAATTAATTAAATTGAATAATCGGTGAGTAAAATGTTACAGAATTAAAAAAAAAGGCTTCATAAGCGTAGCATACATTAGAATCCGTGCATGTTCGAAACATAGAGGCTTATCAAGAATAGTCTGGCCTGGATCCAAGCAGTGGTTGGTCTATGTCTATGAACCAAATTGCCAACGAAGAGAACAGAAAGAAACATGTTTGTTCAGTTCTTAAATAATAACAATAGACAGTAGTATGCCACTTTTAGTAATACATCAAACATTTCTATGTTAGCATCCTATTTTACCAGTTAAAATAAAACCCTTTTTGAAAAATAAATCTGGAAGTAAACAGTGTTCGAGATTAAATTTTTTGGCCAGTTCCTAGTTGGATACTAACATTTCAAAATCTGGTATCCCACCTAAGAATTTAGTATTTTATGGCATCCCGGTGGGATACTGGGTTCTTGAAGTCTGGTATCCAAAATTAAATTCTGGTATCCACGGGATATCGGAATACCGTTAATCTCGAACACTGGTAAAGTAATCTATAAACTACTCGACGACACGAATATACTTCCTACTTCGCAGATTAAATACTCTGCTGAAGGATTTGCTTTTTTCCCTTCAGAGTGGGCAAAGTATTATAGCCTGCTATTTAAGATTTTGAAATCTTGACCCAACACTATTATGGTTCCAATATCAAATCCTACATAGAATTACAGCAACAAATACTTTCTTGTATAAAATAAAATATGTTGATTCAAATCTCTGTAATTTTTGTCATCGCCAGCCAGAAACATCGGATCACCTGTTTCACGCTTGCCCCAAAGTTATCAAACTCTGGAATCTTATAGAAAATGGTTGCAGCAAACAGGTGAAGACTTTCAGTTTGACAAAACTATGATTTTATTTGGTGATATAAATAAGGAAAGCAATTTCGTAAATTGGTTAATTATAAATGTAAAGTATTATATATACAAAACAAAGTACAGAACACCACACTCAATAAAACTGGATTCCAACATATTGAAGATAAGCAATTATTAGAAAAATATATGTATTACAAGAATTGTTTACATGAAGAAGTCGACGAAAACGGAATGTTGGTTAAGATTTTTGAAAAATATTTAAACGACCAGCTTTTTTTTATATAAAAAAGACTATGGTTGTTTGTTTTACAATATTGCTGGTTTGGAGGAAATACTTATTTCAGCTTTCTTCTTTCTCTCCTTGCTCTATGGTATATTCTGTGTATAATTGCTATGTACAGTAATAATTCAGGGCCCCAACCCTGACATTATCTATTGTTTTTCTGGGGCAATAAACAGTTTTAAAAAAAGAAGAAGAAAGTTCACTAATATTATGTTCCTAATCTTGAATTACCTGCTCTTTTTAATCAATAAATCTTTTTGTCGGTAGCGGAAATGTACTTCAGTAATATCCATACAAACATTGAACCAATGCGCAAAATACATAGGCAAAAGTATCCCATGCACTGTTTATGAATAAGCAATCTTCGAAAAGTAATCTGGGCTGCGTTCAGCCAGACCGAGCTGAAAAATGTCCGCTAGACTGGTTTATGCGCTTCACACTGAATCACAGTAAACCAAATGGCCATGTTGGGAACCAATCAATTAGTTCGCGAATGTTGGCCAAACATTCATAATGTTTCACTTTCTGTGTTCATTTGGAAAAATTAAGAATTTTACACCCTGTTCTAATCATAATATTTCGTTATGAAATACTACTGGTAATGAATTTTAAACTAAACAGTTGTATCTTTCATTAAAAACATGATATTCTTAAGTATTTGATACTGTGCCGTTATGTTAGAATTAAAGTATCAATTAGTATTTTATGGCACTACTGAAATGAATGAGACAGAGGATTAACAATGCTTGACTGGTCAGTGTCAACATTAGACTATGACATGTACTTAATCTCTTCACAACAGAAACTGGCATTACTATTAACATTTGTTATATATCAAAATTGTTACATGCTCTGTGTATTTTTGCATAGAAGTTATCAGGATAAACATTATTCACATCTGGATTTCCTTCTGAAGTGCTGGGATCAGTTTTCCCGACTTTTAAAATGATTTTTAAAAAATGCATGAGACTTAATTTTTTTTTAATGACAAAACACTTTAGGGCTGTGATTGAATGTTAAAGTTTGCCAACCTTGATATATTCTTTTTAAGAATTGCCTTCTAATTTGTATGCATTTTTACAGGCATGCAAATGGGTATTATTGTCAAAAGACTTAAAGAGTTAAAGGATTGTTAATGCAGTCAAGTATGTTTTATATACAGTCGAACTTAGTTAACTCGAAGTTGAAGGGGATGACGAAGTAGTTTGAGTTTCAGGGAGTTCGAGTTTTCGAAATTCGTACAGCAGACCCCAAAGTGAAACTGCATTGTAGTATTATCAGTTCGTTAATATCGGAAGACACGTTTTCTGCTCCATCCCTGTCCCCAACACACAGATGTTAGCACATTCCTTCTGTGTATATGATAAAACTAAGTAAATATTAACAGAAACGAGATAAATCCGATCAATTTGACGTACATCTCTATGTACTTTTATTGTATTTATTGATAAATTAAAATACTGGATGTCGATCAGCACTAAGTACGTTTGTTTACCAAATAAAAAATACACAATATAAATAGCCAAATTATTGTAAATCACAAAAATCATTTTAAAAAACCCTCACTAACATAGCGGGACATAACATAACAAATCAAAACACTGTATGCCAAATAGCACTAGGTTATGTACTTTTTTTCACATATAAAACATTCACAACGGTACAAAATAATTTATAGCTCTCAAATCACAAAGTACAAAGCAGAACTATCAGAAATTTTTTGTAATTAAAGATTGCTTAAAAAAATCGTCTTTCATTACAGTATCTGTAATCTTGCACAGATTGAGCAGCATTTCTTCCGAATGTTCACGGTTCTGCAGGTAGCACCTAAGGTTAGCACACGCTTCCATGACAAATAACAAATTTGACATGATTCACTCGTTTAAGAGAAAAAACAAACAGCGTTAATTGTTATTACAACAGTTCTTTGAAGATTACAAGACTATCCATACGTTGTGTAATGAGGCCGCTGCCGTGTACAAACACTGACAACCAAATGCAGGCATGTAGGATCATTTCGTTCTGCATAGTCGGCGATCTATTATTCTGTAATTACCGCATGTATCATCGATAGCCGAGACCAGTCGGGGCACTCACGCTTGGCTTGGGTGGCAATTCATTTTTCTTTAAAGTATTACTGGTACAATTAAAAGGCTCAGTCACTCCACAAACTTCGAGTTTTGGAAGTGCAATATCCCTTAATTTTTTATGGTGGGACTAAAAAATTACTTTGAGAGACGAAGTTTGAGTGTTCGAAGTCTGTTATTACTAGTTTGTATAGCAGTTCGGCCGGGACCGCCGTTTCACTTCGAGAGATCGACGTTTTTGAAAGATCGAAGTTTGAGTTATCGAAGGTCGACTGTAATATGAAATTTATATAATTGCCTACATTCAGAATTAAAGCACAGTTATAATCTGTTTGTGGACTGTAGTCAGTTACTTGGCTGGACCTTGTATTGCCCAAGACCGGCCTCGGTGGTGTCGTGGTTAGGCCATCGGTCTACAGGCTGGTAGGTACTGGGTTCGGATCCTAGTCGAGACATGGGATTTTTAATCCAGATACCGACTCCAAACCCTTAGTGAGTACTCTGCAAAGCTCAGTGGGTAGGTGTAAACCACTTGCACCGACCAGTAATCCATAACTGGTTCATCAAAGGCCATGGTTTGTGCTATCCTGCCTGTGGGAAGTGCAAAGAAAAGATCCCTTGCTGCCTGTCATAAAAGAGGAGCCCATGTGGCGACAGCAGGTTTCCTAAAAAAAAAACCTGTCAGAATGACCATATGTTTGACGTCCAATAGCCGATGATAAGATGAAAAATCAATGTGCTCTAGTGGAGTCGTTAAATAAAACAAACTTTACTCTTTTTTTTTGTATTGCCCAAACTGCAATCAACAAATTGCAAGGCTTAAGACATAAGTTAATACAATTTTACTAATTAATAGTAATAATCAGATATGTCACCTATGGAGGGAGATGGAGATTAAAAACACTAACATTTGGTGGTTGTGGTAAACTCTTAATCACGGCCAAGAAACTAAAGAGGCTTCCATCTCACCCAGCACATCAACAACTCCAAGAGCGAACAAAAAAACCTGTTTAAAACGAAGCAGCATAAACCATCTTGCCAGACAGCTTGGACACACATACTCTGATATCCTACCAAGGATGCCTGAAGAACGGGAACCCTTGATAGATGTAGAGGATTGGACAACATCATCAAAAGACATAACCATTGCAGAGGATGTTTCAGGAATCACCAGGAAGGGAGAACAGTCGGATGCCATCCTAAAGTCTCTCACACTGGAAATGCTTCAAGATAAGTACTTGTAAAACTTCACAGTGGACCCATGTCTACACAGATGACTCGGCTGAAGAGGCAGTAAAGAATGCTGGTAGTGGTGTCCACGTAAGATTTCCTGATGGATGAGTAACTTCCAGCACATACCCAGCAGGAAAAGAGTCAACAACTTAGAGTAGAAACAAATGCCCTTCTTCAAGCCTCCAGAATCATCAATTTGGAGAATCCACTTCCATCACATATTCTGTTCCTGACATATTGCAAATCCCTCACTCGGAGCATACAGTCACAGGGACTGGCTGACCTTTCTCTACACATGCAAGTTGTAGTCCAGTGTGTTCCAGCACATTGTGTTATTGCAGGGAATGAACATCCTGACAGGCTGGCAAAGGAGGGAAGCACAATGGAACAGCCAAATCATCCAATCTCCTTCAGAGACAAAAAACATAATTAAGAGAAAGTTCTGATGCACCCACACTACAACCAAGGATCCAGTCCATCATCTGGAGACATACCAATAAACAGCCATTTTCAGACAGTCCCCTGAGCACATCCTGCAATTGTGCCCCCTCTACGATGAAGCCAGGATAAAGCACTGGCCGAATGGAACAACAGTGGCTGTCAAGCTTTGGGGTTCCAAAGAAGCCGTGACAGAACAGAACAGAACAGAACTTTATTCACTCAGAACACCAAACGGTGTTACATTGAGGTGTTTACAAACATATATATATATACACAATACATATATACACAGAAGAAGAAGGTGGTTGTGGTGGGGCAGGATATTCATATTTACAAAATTGACTTAACTGCAGCATTTTACAAATAAATTTCACTAGCCATCAGGCATGGCAATAGTAGTTATTTACTAGCCCAACATTGAATATCACTAGCCATGGGAGTGGGGCTACCATAATTTGGAATAACCTGGTATAAAGAAGTTGTCCATTATGTCAAGAAGTACAGTAGTAGTTCTAGTTACTAACCAGTCTGTGATTGTGACCCGATATTTAGCACACTTTTTAATTTTACCTGCACATGTAGTATAAAATGTTAGGAAGTGGAAATGGTTTGTTAAGGACAACATGACAAAACTGTGTTTTTCTTTCAGGTTACAACAAGATCTCATGACACTACTGGTATGTCCACTTCATGTCTCTACCTAGATTTGTCAGCTTGATGTTAATTGTTATTCCATGTTGCTGAAAATCACCCACTTTCATTATGGTCATTATGGATGTAGTCCAGTGGTAAAGTGCTCGCTCGATGTGCAGTCGGTCTAGAATTAATCCCCATTATCTCTCGTTCCAGCCAGTGCACCATGACTGGTACGGTTGGTATGGGATTGATCCCTGTCGGTGGCCCCATTGGGCACCAAAGGTTGTGGTGGTATGGGCCATCATGTCAGTGGGATGATGTATATAAAAGATCCCATGCTACTAATGGAAAAATTAAGCAGGTTTCCTCTAAGATTACATGTCAAAATTACCAAATGTTTGACATCCAATAGCCGATGATTAATAAATCAATGTGCTCTAGTGGTGTCGTTAACCAAAACAATTTTTTTTTTTTTTGCTGCTTCTGATTTAAGCAGTGTACGATTGTGAGGTGTAGTTGAAAAAAGATTGCTTCTTGTGGTATTACATGTGTATATACTTTCATTTTGCTTTAATTTAATTTCCGAGAACATCTTCAAGCTGTATTCTTGCCTTTACATTTCCACCCTGTATTTTACAACTACATTTTCAATCAACTAAGTCAACGTAAACTAATTGCATCTCACATAATTGATTGCATTAAATAAAAATTTGTTAGAATTAAAAAGTAATTTGAAATTGTTAAAAATTTATTAGAAATAAAAAGTAATTTGAAATTGTTTAAAATTTATTAGAAATAAAAAGTAATTTGAAATTGTTTACGTACATGTAGCTGTTGATACCATTACCACATTATTTATTTGTTCTGTTTTGAAATTTTTTAACAAAAAGTTAATTATAATTTTTTTCAGACTTCAGGAGATTCTGGCGTTTCAGCGTTTCCAGACGGTGATAATCTATTTAGATGGATTGGAACAATGGAAGGCGGCACCGGAACAGTGAGGATGTCTTATAAATATAAATATTCCTTGTTACTTTGCTAAACCTCATGATATTATAATTTAAACAATTATTTCACAAGGGCAAAAATGTCATAAGAAATGTTTGTTTAGTAATTTATCCTCTTAGTAAATTAGATGATCGAATAGTGCTTTGCGGGCCCTACAAATTGAACATTTGCGTAACCTATTTTGATCATGTAAATGATGTCCCAAATTTAATGTGTCAATGAAAAACTGGCTTTGCAAAATTAGATTTAAGGTAGAGTAAACTCAAACAAGAGCTTTATGTGTTAGAAAGATACATACCCGGACCACCAACACATACTGACACTTTAACAAATGAAAAATGCATAATTTTAGAGTTAATAAAAAACCCCATGATTATTCCTGCTAACTGGGGGCAGCCATTTTGTTTTGTTTTTGTGACGTCCAGTGGTATAGCTTGAGGCGAAGTGACGTCAGCTCCGTCCATCTCCTCTATGGGTCATTCCGTGTCAAATCACCCCCCAAAAAAGGAAATTTAAACCTTACCCTCTCCAATTTCAATGAAATTTGGTATATAAGGTTATTTTGGCCAAAAAACCTGAAATTTCAAGTTTCAGCTTAATCGGACCAACAGTTTCCGAGTTATGGGGTATCATTATGGGGTATCATTGGAAAGGGGGAATTACAAGGAATCCAAATCTGGCATTATTCCTGACACTTGGGTTACTTTTGGGCTGATGACCTTTTGACCTTGAAATTGACCTTGTGGGACACGTGACTTTGAGATGACCTTTGATTAAAATTATAGCCCAACATGTTATCTACAACATATAAAAAAATTGGAGGTGGAAAATGTTTCATTAGTCAGCAATTTCAGATTGAAATATGTTTACCTGCTGTTGTTCTATGATCTCTGTATAGACTGCACATGTATTTAAGCACTATTAAATGTACATGCATCAACACTGTAAATGTCATGAATGTTCTAACAATATAGTCCAGCATCCAACAGATTTAAGATAATCTTTTTGAAATATTGCCTAATTATCAAAAACATCTTGTGCCAACATCTCATATTGTTTAGAACAGGCTAAACTATATTACCATGGGGACTACATTGAAAGGAAGTTATGGCCCCTTGAATGGACTTTGGACCCATGTGGAGGAAACTGCAGCCCCCCAACCCCAATTCAGAGCATGCTGCATGAATGTCTAAAATCGAAGAAATTTATGTTTATCCATTAGATCTCGGATTTCCCTCCATTTCCAAGATCCATTAATATGTAAGTATCAGAAAATCTCTAGTAGGTAACTGATAAACAAAAGAACTAATTGATCCTTATTACTTATATACATGTATGTAATTAGTATTGATAATTATTTTTAAGATTAATTACTATCTGTGGTCTGTAGGCCTACTGGCACACTTATGTGTGTACATTTACATCCTTATTGATGAAGTGAAGAATGTTTGTACTTTAAAATTTTGAGTCTACATCATGTCATTGAGCAAGTCATTATGGTAAGATTGCTAAATAATAATTTGTTTATTCACCATAGGTACTGCATCACAATTTGACACTTATTTTCTAAGGTTTCAAGCATAGGCCTGTACTGTAAGCAGCAGAGAATCCAACTGAAAAAAGTTACTTATAGCACTTAGTGATAGGCCTACAATGTAGTACATGTATAAATAATGAAGGGTAAAACAAATCTTTTTAATGGATAAAGAATTTAAAAAAATGGAATTGTCACAATTCAGCAATAAATGGCAGAAAAATTGTCATATATATGGAACTTTTTTAAAATGCCAGACAATTGCTATTTCATTGTACATAGTTAAATAGATGGCAGGGGCGGTATGTAGCCCTGTGGTAAAGCACTCGCTTGGTGTGCTGACAAGTCTGGGAATAATCCCTGTCAGTGGACTATTTTTTGCTCCATCCAGTGCACTACAACTGGTATATCAAAGGCCATGGTATGTGCTATCCTGTCTCTGGGATGGTGCATATAAAAGATCAATTGCTACTAATTGAAAAACATAACGGGTTTCCTCTCTAAGACTATATGTCAAATTTGACGTCCAATAGCCAATGATTAATAAATCAATGAGCTCTAGTGGTGTCGTTAAACAAAACCCTGCAGTACCATCGTTTTGTCCCATTATCAGTCTACAATGCAGGTTTTCAAACTGAGTTTACAATCCAATCCACCCGAATTGGTACAAATTCAAGATACTAGCAATTTCGATGATAGTAATGACGATTCACAAATTCCACTAGAAATAAAGGTGCAGAACTTTGTCTGCAGCCTCTATGATGGTCTTCCTTGGATTGGTTTGGTGGATGAAGTTTCAGAGGAATTTGGAGACTATAACGTCAAGTTCATGCACCCTCATGGACCTTCAAGGCAGTTCCACTGGCCGTCAAAAGCAGACAGGTGTTGGATTCCAGAAAGGGATATACTTTTGTGTTATAAACACCCCATCCTTGACATCATCTTCATCCAGGAATTACAGTATCTGCCAAAATGATCTCGTCAGAATTTTCAAAGTCTGTTCAACATGGATAGTTAAAGACTAGAAAGCTTGTGACTTCAATCAAGTAGTCACTCCTCAAATAAACAGAAATACAATAATATATAAAATTAACAAAAGATGAAGGAAACTACCAGTAGTGATTTATAGATTCTATTTTCCTTAATCAATTGGTTGCCTGGTTGCCACACTATATTGTATCATTAACATTCATGACATTTACAGTGTTGACACATATACATTTAATAGTGAAATGCATGCAGTCTATACAGAGAGCATAGAACAACAGCAGGTAAACATATTTCAATCTGAAATTGCTGACTAATGAAACATTTTCCACCTCCAATTTTTTTTTATGTTGTAGATAACATGTTGGGCTATAATTTTAATCAAAGGTCATCTTAAAGTCACGTGTCCCACAAGGTCAATTTCAAGGTCAAAATATAGGTCAAAAGGTCATCAGCCCAAAGGTAACCCAAGTGTCAAAATTGGACCATTGGTTGCTGAGTTATGGCAATTTAAAAAAGGGTGGCCACGCCCTTTTTTGAAAAATGTAAAAAAACCCGGCCATAACTCGGAAACTGTTGGTCCGATTAAGCTGAAACTTGGAATTTCAGGGGTTTTTTGTGCCAAAATAACCTTATATACCAAATTTCATTGAAATTGGAGAGTGTAGGGTTTAACCCATTGGGTGATCTGACATGGAATGACCCCTATGCACAGTTTAAACAAATGCTCTAATTTACGACATGGCGCTTCGCTTTCATCAACCTGACTTGTAAAACAAGTGACTTGATAGTATAATAAACTATTTAACTAAATATATTTCAATTTGCATCAATAGAACGATATGGAGTTTAGTATTTTTCTTTTTTTAAAAATCCAAAGAAAAAAAAGAGCATATTATTAGGCCTATTGGTATGCTACGTTCGAGCAAAAATGACCACTCACGATACCCAAGTGATAATTTTCTTTTCTTTGGGACTACGTAATTGGCCAGTTTTGTGATTTTAGATGGGAAAGTACTTAATCAAGGGTTTTACAGAATTACTTACAGTAATAAAGCAGGACAGCTGGTCAATTATGAGTAGAGGGGTGTCCGTGTGGTTAACACACAATACCCTGTGATCTTAATAAAAGAGGCACGTCTTTTTAGTGTGTCTAGACAGTATCTGGGGATCGTCTAAATATACACCTGCCAATCAGGAACCACAGGTACAGGCCACGGAAAGAAAATACCAATTAACTAAGAAAACACTCCCGATTATTATTTCAGGAAGTTTGTTAATTTATGTACAAAACATAATAGTTATTTCAAAACTTTGACAATGGTGGTTTATTTTGTATTAAAAATAATATATAATTGTTGCTGGCTTACTAGGGTGACTATTATTACAGAATATTGCAATGCATCTGCAGAAATCAGGTATGTTTTGTTTCTTCAGTTCGAAGACTAATTCCTGACACGTGACACGTTAGGTATTACGTAACCACCAGCTCGCCAGAGTGCATATTCACTGGGATGATACAAAATGGCTGCGCCCGTTATATATAATAGGCGTCACATTTAACCGTTTTATTAATTAACTATATGATTATACTTGTTGATATTAAGCAATAATGTTCATTATATATCGTTGAATATGCATACCAGGTCAAATGCCTTAATTGTCCCTTCCTTTAAGGAGAAAATACTTGGTTTCATTTGGTAAAACATTTGTCAAACAATTGCTTAACTTCTGTATAGTGGGATCTTATGCCTTGTCCTTTCTAATTTATTTTGTTGATTAGGTATTGTGCAGTGGGTAATGTGTGGTTGCTGGTTAAAGTTGTACAGATAACAATTTCTTTTAATAACACTGAAAAATTAATTTCAAATGTTGATTACAGCTTTACGAAGGGCTGAAGTACAAGCTTTCTCTGGAGTTCCCCAGTGGATACCCATACAAGGCCCCGACAGTGAAGTTTGAAACGCCGTGTTACCACCCAAATGTCGACAGTCATGGAAATATATGTTTGGACATTCTCAGTGAAAAATGGTCTGCTCTCTATGATGTTCGAACCATCTTGCTTTCGATACAGAGTTTATTAGCAGGTTTGTTCATTATCTCGCCTCCCCCCCCCCCCCCCCCTACCATAATAGTGTCAGAAATGGAATTAAATTTTTTTAAATTATTATTTCTGTCAGATTAACCTGGCAAGTAAATAATTTTAGCATTTACTTACAAGTTTCAGATTTCATCAATTAAGAAAGTAAATTTAAAATAAAAAAACCCCAGGTGATTATCCCACATTATAGAAACAGATTTAGGTGCAGTGTTTGTGTTAAGTGTGGCACACCCTTGTAAGGAATGACCCGTTGTAGATGAAATCGTCTTCAACGCGTTGTAGATCACTTCTGAGACTTGTGATTGGTCATGACCCAAGTAATCATAAATGCATGATGTTAATTAGGTGCACCATTTTTGTCTATGACGTCATTAAATTACACACTTTCAATGTAATACTGATGCTTTTTGTTTAGTGTTTTCTAGGTAACCTATATTAAAATTTGCTTTTTAAGGGTATGTGAGAAATAGAATAATACACGTGCGCATTGGGAGACGATTTATCTTACAACTCGTGGTTCTGAAAAGTATCTGAACTCGCTTTCATTAGTCAGATACATTTGGCAACCATGTGTAAGATAAATTGTTTCCAACAGGTACTCGTGAATGTATTATTCTCTATATCAGATATGATGTCTGCATTTTACGACATAATGTTCGAGTTTGCATTAACGAATAAATTGTTTTTTAATAATAGCCTTCTATTTTGAATAAGCAGCCTCCCACTTTGAATAAGCAGCCTCCCACTTGGAATAAGCAGCAGCAACAGATACGTTGTCATGAAGTTTGATCCTAAGGTAAAACTTAATAAGAATAATTCTGTTTTCAGAGCCCAACATTGACAGCCCTTTGAACACTCACGCGGCAGACTTGTGGCCAAACAAAGTAGCGTACAAGAAATACCTCCACGACAAGTACCACAGGGATGTGGTCAGCAAAGCGAAAACATGATGTCTCTCGTGAGCCGGGAAATAATGGTGCCGATATTTTGTGGATGTTTTGTCTGTGTGTCCTACAGTTTACTCAGTGATGTGAAAAAGACTTGTATCTCTGACTACTGTAATACACTGTGCAGTTCTGTTTGAGGTGGTCAGCTGTGATAGCACTGGTTCCTGTCGGCTTCTGTTTAGGTCATTACCGAATTCATTACGTGGTTCAGGGAAGGCACTTTTTGTAGTATAAAAAGACAACATGTAGGTATTACTTTTTCATCGTGTGTGGCTACATCAATGTTTGTGTTACGGTAAATGTTAACCTTTCACTTTTAGTTCCATTTTTCACTGTCTTTAAACTATAAATCCTACTTATGTGAAACTGTTTATAGTTGCACCTGTGGATGTTCATCACAATATATTATGTAAATTTTTTAAAATTAAATAAAACTTTTTAATTGTAATACTTTGCGCTGAGCTCTGTGCTAATTTCGCGTTGACTCCATTTCTCACAAAGTGTAAACTATACGTTATTTAAACTAGCTTTATAGTTGCACCTATGAATGTTTATAATGAAGCATGTAAAAAAGAAAAAAATCAGTTAAATTAAAACAATTTTTGACTTTTTCTTCTTTTTTTTAGTTTATTATTATTATTATTATTATTATTGAATTGTTTTTTTTAACACATTAAGATTGACATCTATGGATGGATTTGTAAGGGACATCAAAGAAGTTTATGGTTGACAAATTCTTGTCTTATGTATATACCCATCGCCCATATAAATTCAGCATTAATATAATACATTTTTATTTAAACTATGTGTATGTATGGAGGGAAAAAAAAAGGCAGTTCCACCAGGCATAAAATAATAATTACAGTGCCCCATTCCCCACTCCTCCATATAATCGGATCTGGGACTGTCATTACCTGTAAAATACACTGTTGGTCTCTAGCATCTCATTAATACATTTGTCACTGTTAATACAGTGTATAACACAGATATCACTGTTAACAATGTATAACAGTGTCACTGTTAATACAGTGTATAACACAGGTGTCATTAAAGGGACTGTCTTGAGTTTGCTGTCATTTGAAAAAATTTCTCACCAGCAGATTCTTAACCTTTAGACTACTGGATTAATTTTGAACAAAAACCACGTTGAGTGGGTACAAGTTTATAATTTTTACTCACATATATTCACTTAAATGTTTCATAAATACATGAAATAAAGTTCATATATGAATCGGTAAGTATTATTTTCGTGTCTTTTTTTGTAATTTTTATTATTTTAGATCGGCTAATGGTGATTAAAATTAGGCAAAAAATCAAAAAAGATGCGTTTACTTACGGGCATTTGTGGCCAGCTGTCCAGTATTTATGTCCATTATTCCCGATAACAGTGGTTTTCTGACCATAATTTTTTTTGAAACCCGAACTACGATTCATATTGCAATATTTGGTAATTTTCGTTGTTGGTAAAACGATCAAATTTATTATCAAATTAGCTGTTACAATCAGCTATCGATCCCTGAAAATTACTGCGACGAGCCGCCATTGTTGTCAAGCGAAAATACTTGCCGAAAATCACTTTTTGAACTCAAAATTTCAAGGTATTTTCAATTGAAAAAATCAAAACAAAAACCACCATTTTGAAAAAAAATCTTTTTTCTTTAATTATATTTCCCTTTCCGGTGAATGTCGTGTGCAAAACGGCGGGAAATATGAATTGGGGAATGCACTGTATACAGTGTACAGTATATCGACTGACGTGACGTCGGGCGAGATATCTCGCCTGCAGTAGTCAGAACTAAAATTAAACATTAATTTTTTATATATATTTTTTTTAATATCAGTGTCTGTATATTCAGTGTGTTTCTCATCATTCTAGTGTTTGTAGTAGCTAAAACTTCAGAATGATCAGCGTCTGTATATTAATGTCTTTCTCATCATTCTAGTGTTTATAGTACTGTATATTGCCGTGTATTAGCTGACTTTTGAAGTCTAGAAACACTTTCCAAAAGAAGAGAGTCGGCTTATACACGGAGGCAACAAATTGGAGCATAAAATTTCGATCTAAAATACTCCCGACCGTGACTTACAAATTTTGATCAGACCCTTAGCCTTTCACAGATTATGTAACAATAATTTGTGCACAGTATAAATAAAACACCCCATCATGCAATATTATGCAATTTTTTATTCTTGAATGCATTATCAGTTTGATGAATAATAATAAAAAATTACTTGTTTTATTGTCATTTCAATGGTAAAAACATATTCTTTCCAACTGACCGCCATCTTTGTTTGACCTGTGCTTGGACCAGTCTTTCATATAGCAAGTCTAAGTTACAAAACGGTGTTTTTTCTTCAAACAAGTATTATATTTCTAATATTATTGTTTTGTTGGGAGGGTACATTAAACTGTAAAGTAATGCCATAAATAAATTAAGCTCATTATTAACATTACGGACTGAAAAAACAACATGAATTTCAAGATAATTACTCCCACTATTGTCACATGACCATACCATATACAGTGAACAGCTGCAGTCATGGACCACATGATCTTTTGTTTGTGTGTGGGTGTTGAGGGATTAAACATGCCTCAATGATTTTACTTTTTGCTGTCCAGTGAATAAATTAATTACTTATGTGCAGTGATATGTTGTTACAGCTTGAATTATTTATTTTCCTGGTATGCTTTATCAATTCTAAGTTATTTTTCACGGCATGGTAGATGTTAGCATTGCCACATTGATGATTTATTGCGATCGCGGTTACCGTGTTTGTAATAATTAAAGGGAAAACAAATGTAATGAACAAGAAAAGCACATGTCTATTTGTTGACAGTATTATTGAAATCGATACAACATACAGCTGGACAAAAGATGACTTCGGCTTATACACAAGGCCGATGATTTTGTACTGGATATTTAGGGTCAAACTAAGATGTCGGCTTATCCAAGGAGTCGGTTAATACACAGCAATATACGGTAGCTAAAACTTCAGAATGATCAGCGTCTGTATATTCAGTGTGTTTCTCATCATTCTAGTGTTTGTAGTAACTAAAACTTCAGAATGATCGGCGTCTGTATATTCAGTGTGTTTCTCATCATTCTAGTGTTTGTAGTAGCTAAAACTTCAGAATGATCAGCGTCTGTATATTCAGTGTGTTTCTCATCATTCTAGTGTTTGTAGTAACTAAAACTTCAGAATGATCGGCGTCTGTATATTCAGTGTGTTTCTCATCATTCTAGTGTTTGTAGTAGCTAAAACTTCAGAATGATCGGCATCTGTATATTCTGTGTGTTTCTCATCATTCTAGTGTTTGTAGTAGCTAAAACTTCAGAATGATCCGCATCTGTATATTCAGTGTGTTTCTCATCGTTCTAGTGTTTGTAGTAGCTAAAACTTCAGAATGATCCGCATCTGTATATTCAGTGTGTTTCTCATCGTTCTAGTGTTTGTAGTAGCTAAAACTTCAGAATGATCAGCATCTGTATAGTCAGTGCGTTCTCATCGTTCTAGTGTTTGTAGTAGCTAAAACTTCGTTTTACTTCCTAATATATATATTTTTTGGTATGAATGAAATTATTGGGAGGTAAAATCTGGTTTTGGATTCTAGTAACGTTCAGGTGATCAGAAACACTTTGTATATACAACAGGAATGTGATTTTTCCCCTTTTTTTTTGTTGCAGAAAATAATTTTCACAAAGTAGACTGGATTTGATCGTAGGTATTATATCACTGATACAAATACTGATATTCTAAACCAGAAAATGCATTTCACATCAGGGCTTCTAGAATTTTTATAAAATCCACTAGCCATGGGATCAGTGTTTTAAAACATTTACTAGCCACAATTAAAAATTCACTAGCCATGGGATCAGTGATTTAAAACATTTACTAGCCACAATTAAAAATCCACTAGCCATGGGATCAGTGATTTAAAACATTTACTAGCCACAATTAAAAATTCACTAGCCCTACTTTACTAAATAATAGTAATAATCAGATATGTCACCTAAAGAGGGAGATACTGCTTAAAAACACTAACATTGGGTGGTTGGGGTGGGGACAGGATATTCATATTTACAAAGTAGACTTAACTGCAATATTTGACTTATTTTTTTTCACTAGCCATTTACTAGCCCAACATTGAATATCACTAGCCATGGGAGTGGGGCTACCATAATCTAGAAGCCCTGTCAGACATGGCACTAGTAGTTATTTACTAGCCCAACATTGAATATCACTAGCCATGGGAGTGGGGCTACCATAATCTAGAAGCCCTGTCTGGCATGGCAACAGTAGTTATTGA
Organism: Gigantopelta aegis; assembly: GCF_016097555.1. NCBI lineage: Eukaryota > Metazoa > Mollusca > Gastropoda > Neomphalida > Peltospiridae > Gigantopelta > Gigantopelta aegis. Next base: position 59,705,377 of record NC_054712.1, on the reverse strand, counting down.
CTAGCCCAACATTGAATATCACTAGCCATGGGAGTGGGGCTACCATAATCTAGAAGCTCTGTCGGGCATGGCACTAGTAGTTATTGACTAGCCCAACATTGAATATCACTAGCCATGGGAGTGGGGCTACCATAATCTAGAAGCCCTGTCAGACATGGCACTAGTAGTTATTTACTAGCCCAACATTGAATATCACTAGCCATGGGAGTGGGGCTACCATAATCTAGAAGCCCTGCACATATAATTTTCTATTTTAGTGATTAAAAAATGTTCTATTGGTTTGAAAATTGTTAAAATAGAAGAAAACTCAGGACATACATGACAGGTGACAGTTTTTTGTTTATCATGTCCATGGGGTATAGAATAAATGCGTTCTGACCAGAGGTTGAAGTTTTCTACAACCTAATTTGTACGTGATAACACTGTCGTTGGTTAATATTATCTGGTGGTTAATGAATAGTTGAAATTTAAAAATAAAGTGTTGAAATTGTGACTGCCTTAGGATTCAATATCAACTGATTTTGTCACCTAACTTTGGTATCAGATCTGTTGGTAATAATGTTATAGTACCATGTCAAGTGTAGTATACAAGCCATAGTGGTGTCAGTGTATTTGGTGTATAACGGCATTTACTTCACTCAGGACATACATTTGATAATAACTAGTAACTCGTTCATTATACTCTACACATGTAATGTCATCACCTGATATTTTACTACAAGTTTTAGCTCAAAGCAAAAGTTTCACATTTTGTTTTGATACATTTCTTACAAACTATTAAATCGTACGTTAATAAAATTTTGTTTATAGTTAAATCTATGAATATCATTAACATCTTAATAAAAAAAAAAAATCCAGTGAAACCTGTCTAAACCAGATCATGTCGGAGACCTAATATTGACCGGATCCGGTGTTTACAGGGTCAGATTTTACAATACAGAGTTATTTTCCCTTGACATCGGTATCGAATTGCTGAATAAATGTGACTGTGACTAATGATAATGTCGCTATATCCCAATTTTGTTATGTATCTTTATTATTTATGAACCGACATTAAAACACAAATAAAAGCAACCACAATTCCAACATTTTTACCACAATTAAGGTTGCAAAATGACATAATGCCACACGTCTACTTTTAGTCTGTGGTGGCCGAGACATTTTTGTTCTTCCTAATCAAAATTCAGTGTGTGTATTTTTCGTTTCTATCGTAGAAAAGATTTGGTTTGTATTTAGTGTATAAATAGAGAATTTGTCACGAGTATTTTTTAATATGTAAAATATCAACCGAGTCTGTGTTAATCAGTATTTGTCGAGGCTCTGCTGAGACCAATACCGATTAACTAGACGAGGTTGTGATTTTACATATTAAAAAACACGAGTAGCGAATTCTATTTATCCTATAACACTTTTAAAATAACATTTTAGTTCAATTTTGAGTAAATCACAGTACTAAAGTCGCCGCCATCGGTAATATGACGTCGTCACGATTAGCACAAATTAGTTTGACGTCACACATTTTAACGAAATCTTTGAAAACGTTCTGCTCAGGTATACAGGTCTTGTTGGCCTGTAAACAAATGACCCATCCACAGCAACACATTACGTAGAGACCTGGCAAATTTGCATACCATTATTAACCGGGTTAATACACAAAATTATCACATGGGTTTATGACATGGATATCATGGGTAAGTTATAGGATAAAATACAAATTAACTCTTAAGTTATAGTCTGTCCCATCCTCCTCCATAATTTCAGTTTGGTTTGATGTAAAAAGAAAAGTAAAAGTGTTTTGGAAATTAACAAAAATATAAAACAATTTGCGTGCAATTTAGAAAACAATCTGCTCAGAAATAAATAACTTCTAGTAAATTTCATGGTATGAAAAAAGGTGTTCCCTGTAGGACGGACTATAGTTGTTTCTAGCATTTTGCTCTTAGTGTGTCAGTATTTCATTATAGCGCAGTGACGAAAATTCAAAGGTGGAAATCCAAATGTGTGAGTATCTGACATTTGTCTGAAGATAAAAAGAATTTGCACAGTCCAGTTGAAAACAGTCAAGCATTATATAACTAATGACCCTGTCTGCTAAGTTGGGCTGAGACCGCGGAAATCGGTGACCCGTGATGTAACACTGGATGCTGCATAGCACAAATTCTTGTTAGCATTGTTTTCTGGAAGTTGTGTTTTTGTTAAGTTAACTCTTCATTCGTTTACACTACACCGGTTTGTTCACATTAATTAATTAAGGATTTTACATTTCTGAAACAAAAATTACTCCGGTTTCCGAAATGGACAGGTTCCAATTTTATCAGGTTTTTAATACATGGTTTAAATAACAAATTCGGGACCATGAAATTTGGTTGGTTTTGACAGGATTTTGGTATGTTCAGAGTTCGGTTTAGACAGGTTTCACTGTATATATTTTTTTAACATGCATTGAGCTAAACATATTTAGATTGTAACTGTCACTGATACCAAATAAGTTTACGATTGACAAGACATTTAATCCTTTGGAATTCTTGTTCTTGTAAATATGATGTCAAAAATATTTGTGTTGGACATGTATGTTTGAGATTGGACAAGTAAAACTATTTGTGTTGGACATGTACGTTTCAGATCGGACAAGTAAAACTATTTGTGTTGGACATGTATGTTTGAGATCGGACAAGTAAAACTATTTGTGTTGGACCTGTATGTTTGAGATCGGACAAGTAAAACTATTTGTGTTGGACATGTATGTTTGAGATTGGACAAGTAAAACTATTTGTGTTGGACATGTACGTTTCAGATCGGACAAGTAAAACTATTTGTGTTGGACATGTATGTTGAGATCGGACAAGTAAAACTATTTGTGTTCTGTATGTTTGAGATCGGACAAGTAAAACTATTTGTGTTGGACATGTATGTTTGAGATTGGACAAGTAAAACTATTTGTGTTGGACATGTACGTTTCAGATCGGACAAGTAAAACTATTTGTGTTGGACATGTATGTTTGAGATCGGACAAGTAAAACTATTTGTGTTGGACCTGTATGTTTGAGATCGGACAAGTAAAACTATTTGTGTTGGACATGTACGTTTTAGATCGGACAAGTAAAACTATTTGTGTTGGACATGTATGTTTGAGATCGGACAAGTAAAACTATTTGTGTTGGACATGTACGTTTCAGATCGGACAAGTAAAACTATTTGTGTTGGACATGTATGTTTGAGATCGGACAAGTAAAACTATTTGTGTTGGACCTGTATGTTTGAGATCGGACAAGTAAAACTATTTGTGTTGGACATGTGTATCGGACAAGTAAAACTATTTGTGTTGGACATGTATGTTTGAGATCGGACAAGTAAAACTATTTGTGTTGGACATGTATGTTTGAGATCGGACAAGTAAAACTATTTGTGTTGGACCTGTATGTTTGAGATCAGACAAGTAAAACTATTTGTGTTGGACATGTACGTTCCAGATCGGACAAGTAAAACTATTTGTGTTGGAAATGTACGTTTCAGATCGGACAAGTAAAACTATTTGTGTTGGACATGTATGTTTCAGATCGGACAAGTAAAAATGCACAGATATTTGTCCTACAGAGACAAGTTAAGGTTGAGAGTTAATATAGTTGTATTTATTGTTAGCTAGTGAAATAAACCGGTGTTGTAAGTTTAGTCAGTACATTGAACACTAATATAGTTCATACAAAAACTTAAACACTTGTTTGGATCATTAGCAGTTTTATAATGCACATTACAATGAAAATATAGATAATTTTATTAGTGTCTATTAAAATGAAGGTCACAAGTTTTGCAAATATATATATGGACACTATTATTGAACTAATTTTTGGTAGAAAATCAAAGCCAGTCATAAACAGGATTTTTATGATTAAAAATGGAATTATTAAAAGATAAATGGATGACTGCATTGTCAGGATACTTTTTTTGTCAATTGAAGAAAAAACCTAAAACCTACCTACAGATTCAAGACCAAAGTCATGGTGTCTTGGATAATATTTAGCTTGTCACTTCCTAAACTCACTTGAATTTTATTTTAGGTGAGTGATGTCATCATTTCTGTGTATTATCAGACAATCTGTTATGTATGTAAATATGGATATAGAGAAGAGGTGAACACTGCATTTATCAGCACTAGCCTGTAATTGACTGAAAAACAACTTTTGTACTCTACAAAATATTTTATCTGTGATTTACAGTTTATACATGTATGTTTGTGGCTCAATATACTGATATTTTCATGAATGGAAAGAAATTGTACATTTACACTTTAGTATGATATGTTTGATATTCGCTCTCTTTTTAATAGTGAAACAATCTGAATGAAAATACTTTTTTTTTTTTTCCTTTGTGTGTCATATTGACAATTTTTACGTCTTGATGTGTATTATGAATGATATTACATTGAACAAATAACCTGCATGTAATCTAGATACATGTTAAAGTGTTGCTCAAAATAATTCCATGATGGGAAATATTTGATGGTTGTAACAACGAAGTAGTCCGGTTCTGCCAAGTAGATGTACATTTTCAGTTATGGTGTTTAGTTTTCTTGTATTTTGTGGTCAAATCCCAAGCTTTATTATAAGATTGAATAATTATTTCTAAAGCTGACAAGATCTGATTTGGAATCAAATTTAAAAATGAAACTTAAAATCACACAATCAAATTTTAAATTGAAACTTGAAATGACGAGCAATTTGACTTCAGTTGTCAAATTCTAGTATTTGAAACATTTGGTGACTGAATGGTTGTTACATGGAATTTTTGGTAAACAGACGGCAAATAAAAGTTTACACCGGTGTGTAAATTGTACTTGTGTAATTTTTACCGGGTCTCTGTTACAAGATTTGTAGTACTGGGTTCAGAATTCTGTACAACACTGCCCCATTCCTTTTTCCTTTTCCTTTTGCGGGTAGTAGTTTAAAGGGTAATATGCATCACAAGGGCCACCACCACCACCCACACTCCATTTTGTTTTTTATACAAAGGAATACATGTGTTCAGTTCTCTCTCCAATACAATGATAGGTTCACCCTGATGTTTCCCACTTTTACTGGCCACCCTCAGACATAAGACCATTTGGCCATCAAAATCGGTATGACCCTCCAGAAACAAAATAATGGCTTGCTATGGCACTTGATCCACATGTGGTTTAAGATGATGGAAACACTAATACATGGTGCAATTTTCTATTTCTATTTAGTTGTAAATGTTTAGATGTGATATTACTGTTTTTGAAATTTTGACATGCTTGATTGGTGCTTTTATGAATGATGCATACATTCAGTAATGCCAGCATTTTACATGTACAGTATCGTTGAAATTCTCCACTGATGGAATGTAAGTGAATTTTGTGCACATTTTTTGTATTTAATCTGTCACCCCAAACAAAATGTTTGCATTGTATCAAAGCTATTTTCCAAATTATGTTCCACGTATTTATTACAATAAATATGACCGATATAATTACTGTGATGGCTTTGTTATTATTAATAAAATTGGTATTCTTTCCTTTGTAGGGTTGGGGTGGGATGTAGCCCAGTGGTAAATCTGATGTCTGGTGGGTCTAGAATCAATTCCCATTGGTGGCCACATTAGGCACCAAAGGCTGTGGTATGTGCTATCCTGTCTGTTAGGTGGTGCATATAAAAGATCCCTTGCTACAGATGGAAAAATGTAGTGGGTTTACTCTAAGACTGTATGTCAAAATTACCAAATGTTTGACATCCAATAGCAGATGATTAATAAATCAATGTGCTCTAGTGGTGTCGTTAAACAAAACAAACTGTTTTTTCTTTGTATGGTGGTGGTGGGACATAACCCAGTGGTAAAGGACTCACCTGATGTAGAGTGGGTCTCGGTCCCCGTCAGTAGGGCCCCGTCCACGTCAGTAGGGCCCCGTCCCCGTCAGTAGGGCCCCGTCCCCGTCAGTAGGGCCCCGTCCACGTCAGTAGGGCCCCGTCCACGTCAGTAGGGCCCCGTCCACGTCAGTAGGGCCCCCCACATCAGTAGGGCCCCGTCCCCGTCAGTAGGGCCCCGTCCACGTCAGTAGGGCCCCGTCCACGTCAGTAGGGCCCCGTCCACGTCAGTAGGGCCCCGTCCACGTCAGTAGGGCCCCATCAGTAGGGCCCCGTCCCCGTCAGTAGGGCCCCGTCCCCGTCAGTAGGGCCCCGTCCACGTCAGTAGGGCCCCGTCCACGTCAGTAGGGCCCCATCAGTAGGGCCCCGTCCCCGTCAGTAGGGCCCCGTCCCCGTCAGTAGGGCCCCATCAGTAGGGCCCCGTCCCCGTCAGTAGGGCCCCGTCCCCGTCAGTAGGGCCCCGTCCACGTCAGTAGGGCCCCGTCCACGTCAGTAGGGCCCCATCAGTAGGGCCCCAGTAGGGCCCCGTCCCGTCAGTAGGGCCCCGTAGGGCCCCGTCAGTAGTAGGGCCGTCCGTCCCCATCAGTAGGGGCCCCATCAGTAGGGCCCCGTCAGTAGGGCCCCGTTAGTAGGGCCCCGTCCCCGTCAGTAGGGCCCCACCAGTAGGACCCCGTCCACGTCAGTAGGGCCCCGTCCACGTCAGTAGCGCCCCGTCCCCGTCAGTAGGGCCCCGTCCCCGTCAGTAGGGCCCCGTCCCCATCAGTAGGGCCCCGTCCCCGTCAGTAGGGCCCTAGGTGTTGAGTAATAAAAACTGACTTTATTTGACCACTTATGACCCACCATTTGTCAAAAACTCATTCTGGGAGGATTCGACCACAAAATTAGTTTTTTCATTTAATTTTCTGAATATTTGGTCCAAGGACTAAAATAAATGTGCCTGTGATTCGCCACACAGTGAATACATACGATATATGCATTTGTGTTTATATGTACATCTTGTATTTGGAGTGGTGGGGTGAGATAGATGTCACAACAAATATGTCAATTTTTTCAACATTATAGTGGGTTCTTGAATGGCGGTTTTTGCCACTTCATATACTGACTTCCAGAGGATAACCGGTGTGAGTGGTCCCTATGCGTTATTTTATAAAAGCAGTGTTTATAACTACTTATGACCACCATTCGTAGCTCATTCTGGGAGGATTCGGCACCAAAATTAGTTTTTTGATTTATTTACCAAATATTTGGACCAAGGACTAAAATAAATGTATCTATGATTTGCCCACGCAGTGAATACATCCAATATATGCATTTAAGAAAAACAAAAGTACATACTGTATTTGGAGGGGGTGGGGTGAGGTAGATGTCAGAACACATCAATGTTTTCACCACTGCAATTTTTTCTTGTATGGCTGTCATTGCCGCATATACTGACTTCCAGAAAAGGTTCTGATATTTATAGAGTAGAGGATACTCTGTGTGAGTGGTCCCTATAGATTATGCACTAAAAACTGTGTTTTTTCGACTACTCATCACTCGCCACTAGTAAAAAATCATTGATCGAGAATTCGGCCCCAAAATTAGTTTTTTCATTTATTTACCAAATATTTGGACCAAGGACTAAAATAAACGTGCTAATGATTCGCCTCATAGTTAATACATCCGGTATAGGCATTTTCTAAAAATATGTAGGGCCTACTCATTGTATTTGGAGAGCAGGGGTGAAGTATATGTCAGAACAGCTATATCAACGTTTTCACAACTAGTGTTTTCTTAGTAGATGATACTCATTGTGAGTGGTCCCTATCTGTTATCTACTAAAAACTGTTTATTCGACTACTTATGACTCGCCATTAGTAGTGGTGAAAGTACTGTTTCTGGCCCACTATTGCCTATTCACTTAACATGCGAAAGGTGTCACCTCACAGGAGTTATGACCTATAGTGGGTATCTTGATTTAACGTCACGCCCATCCACCAACCACCACCATAATTACCCTCCCCCCCTTCTACGCAGGTGGTATTATTATTATTATTATTATTATATAATAATAATAATAATACACTCTGTCAAAACAGAAACGCATAGGTGATAGGGAAAGAAGAAACATGTTTGATTTGATAAAATATAGTTTTTTTTTGTACAATGCTGCTGAATGACCATGTTTGTTAATGTGCCTGAAATGGGACAGCATGCCCAAATGCACCCTAAAACAAATTTAACCCCCGTTGTGGCACGATGTAGCACGTTGTATGACAACTGCAGGAAATCGGCATGAAATGGTCGGGGAAAAGATTGGGGTAGTGATGGGTATTTAAAGCTACAATGCTCGCAATGATGATCCTGTCGTGGACAGAGGGAACCGGCCAAGGCCGGTCCCTGTGGCCAGGATAGGCGTGTGCTACAACAGCTTGCTCTGAATGTGCACGTAAATCTCTTTGTCTTGTCTTGTCTTGCAATGATGCCTCATTTCCATTTCGACGTAGACGAGTTACAAGATGCCAAGACTAAGCCTGCCGAATCGAAATAGGCCGCAATAGGCTGCCTCCAGTTAGGTGATTCTCCCAGAATGAGTTTTAGACGAACGGTGGGCCAGAAGTGGTCGAATAAACACAGTTTTAATTAAATAATGAATGGGTACCACTCACACAGGGTGCCGTGCACCCTTTTAAGATGATAACCCATTCGGAAGTCATTATATATGAGGTTAAAACCTGAATACAAGTCCGCACTATAGTGGTGAAAACATTGATATTTGTGTTCTGACATCGATATCCAACAACTCCAAATAAAAGATGTAGTTGTGAACACAAATGCATGTATCGAATGTACTCCCTACGTGGGCGAATTCTAGGAACATTTCTTTCCGTCCTTGTCCCAAATATTTTGTGAAAAAGTGGAAAAATATGTCTTGGACCGAATTCTCCCAAAACGAGTTTTTGACGAATGGTGGGCCATAAGTGGTCGAATAAACACAGTTTTTATTAAATAACGATATGAGGCTAAATACCCTATACACGTCCGCAATATAATGGTGAAAACATTGATATTTGTGTTCTGACATTTATATTCAACAACCCCTTGAAGTAAAAGATGTAGATGTGAACACAAATGCATGTATCATAATCATATGTATTCCCTGCGTGGACGAATTATGGGAACATTTATTTTAGTCCTTGGCCCAAATATATGGTGAAAAACTGGTACAATATGTCTTGTGGCCGAATTCTCCAACTATGCGTTTTTGATAAACGGTGGGCCACAAGTGGTCGAATAAACACTTTTAGTATTAAATAACGAATGGGTACCACTCACAAAGGGTGCCGTGCACCCTTTTAAAGGGACATTCCCGAGTTTGCTGCATTTTAAGATGTTTTCGACTAATAAAATATTTCTACGATTAAACTTACATATTAAATATATTTTCTTGTTTAGAATATCAGTGTCTATATATTCAATGTGTTTCTGGTCGTCTTAATATTTGTAAGAAGCCCAAACTGGATTCGGTCTTCAAATAATTTCGTACATACGAAAAAACATTTTTTTAAGAAACAAAATGAAATTTAACCTACTACAAATATTAGAACGATCAGAAACACGTTTAGTATTCAGCCACTAATATTTTATGCAGAAAAATATATTTGATATGTAATTACAATCGTTAAAAAGTCTCTGTCAGTCGATAACATCTTAAAAATTGCAACAAACTCAGGAATGTCCCTTTAACATGAGAACTCGTTCGGAAGTCAGTATATATGAGGTTAAAGCCTCAATACAAGTCCGCCCTATAGTGGTGAAAACATTGATATTTGTATTCTGACATCCATATTCAATAACCTCTTGAAATAGTGTTAGTGTTAGTGTTAGTGTTAGGGTTTGGGTTTGGGTGAGGGTGAGGGTGAGGGTTAGGGTTAGGGTTAGGGTTAGGGTTTATGGGTTCGGGTTAGGGTTCGGGTTAGGGGTTAGGGTTAGGGGTTAGGGTTAGGTTTGGGTTCGGGTTCGGGTTCGGGTTAGGGGTTAGGGTTGGGTTAGGGTTAGGGTTAGGGGTTGGGGTTACGGGTTGGGGTTGGAGTTGGGGTTGGGGTTGGGGTTAGTAGGGGGACGTGATCCACGTTTTGTAGCACACGTGTCTGATCCACGTTGTGTAGCACTTCTGTCTAAAACTGTCTCCGTGTAATCAGTAGGGGGACGCGATCCACGTTTTGTAGCACGTCTGTCTCAAACTGCCTCCTTGTAATCAGTAGGGGGACGCGATCCAGGGTTAGGGTTAGGGTTAGGGGTTAGGGTTGGGGTTGGGGTTGGGGTTTGGGGTTTGGGGTTTGGGGTTAGGGTTAGGGTATACTGATATTCTAAACCGGAAAATGCATTTCACATCAGGGCTTCTAGAATTTTTATAAAATCCACTAGCCATGGGATCAGTGATTTAAAACATTTACTAGCCACAATTAAAAATTCACTAGCCCTACTTTACTAAATAATAGTAATAATCAGATATGTCACCTAAAGAGGGAGATACTGCTTAAAAACACTAACATTGGGTGGTTGGGGTGGGGACAGGATATTCATATTTACAAAGTAGACTTAACTGCAATATTTGACTTATTTTTTTTCACTAGCCATTTACTAGCCCAACATTGAATATCACTAGCCATGGGAGTGGGGCTACCATAATCTAGAAGCCCTGTCAGACATGGCACTAGTAGTTATTTACTAGCCCCCAACATTTCACTATGTAGTTATTTACTAGCCCAACATTGAATATCACTAGCCATGGGAGTGGGGCTACCATAATCTAGAAGCCCTGTCAGACATGGCACTAGTAGTTATTTACTAGCCCAACATTGAATATCACTAGCCATGGGAGTGGGGCTACCATAATCTAGAAGCTCTGTCGGGCATGGCAATAGTAGTTATTTACTAGCCCAACATTGAATATCACTAGCCATGGGAGTGGGGCTACCATAATCTAGAAGCCCTGTCAGACATGGCACTAGTAGTTATTTACTAGCCCAACATTGAATATCACTAGCCATGGGAGTGGGGCTACCATAATCTAGAAGCCCTGTCAGACATGGCACTAGTAGTTATTTACTAGCCCAACATTGAATATCACTAGCCATGGGAGTGGGGCTACCATAATCTAGAAGCCCTGTCTGGCATGGCAACAGTAGTTATTGACTAGCCCAACATTGAATATCACTAGCCATGGGAGTGGGGCTACCATAATCTAGAAGCTCTGTCGGGCATGGCACTAGTAGTTATTGACTAGCCCAACATTGAATATCACTAGCCATGGGAGTGGGGCTACCATAATCTAGAAGCCCTGTCAGACATGGCACTAGTAGTTATTTACTAGCCCAACATTGAATATCACTAGCCATGGGAGTGGGGCTACCATAATCTAGAAGCCCTGCACATATAATTTTCTATTTTAGTGATTAAAAAATGTTCTATTGGTTTGAAAATTGTTAAAATAGAAGAAAACTCAGGACATACATGACAGGTGACAGTTTTTTGTTTATCATGCCCATGGGGTATAGAATAAATGCGTTCTGACCAGAGGTTGAAGTTTTCTACAACCTAATTTGTACGTGATAACACTGTCGTTGGTTAATATTATCTGGTGGTTAATGAATAGTTGAAATTTAAAAATAAAGTGTTGAAATTGTGACTGCCTTAGGATTCAATATCAACTGATTTTGTCACCTAACTTTGGTATCAGATCTGTTGGTAATAATGTTATAGTACCATGTCAAGTGTAGTATACAAGCCATAGTGGTGTCAGTGTATTTGGTGTATAACGGCATTTACTTCACTCAGGACATACATTTGATAATAACTAGTAACTCGTTCATTATACTCTACACATGTAATGTCATCACCTGATATTTTACTACAAGTTTTAGCTCAAAGCAAAAGTTTCACATTTTGTTTTGATACATTTCTTACAAACTATTAAATCGTACGTTAATAAAATTTTGTTTATAGTTAAATCTATGAATATCATTAACATCTTAATAAAAAAAAAAAATCCAGTGAAACCTGTCTAAACCAGATCATGTCGGAAACCTAATATTGACCGGATCCGGTGTTTACAGGGTCAGATTTTACAATACAGAGTTATTTTCCCTTGACATCGGTATCGAATTAGTAACTGTAAACGATCAAGTCCGAGAATTGCTGAATAAATGTGACTGTGACTAATGATAATGTCGCTATATCCCAATTTTGTTATGTATCTTTATTATTTATGAACCGACATTAAAACACAAATAAAAGCAACCACAATTCCAACATTTTTACCACAATTAAGGTTGCAAAATGACATAATGCCACACGTCTACTTTTAGTCTGTGGTGGCCGAGACATTTTTGTTCTTCCTAATCAAAATTCAGTGTGTGTATTTTTCGTTTCTATCGTAGAAAAGATTTGGTTTGTATTTAGTGTATAAATAGAGAATTTGTCACGAGTATTTTTTAATATGTAAAATATCAACCGAGTCTGTGTTAATCAGTATTTGTCGAGGCTCTGCTGAGACCAATACCGATTAACTAGACGAGGTTGTGATTTTACATATTAAAAAACACGAGTAGCGAATTCTATTTATCCTATAACACTTTTAAAATAACATTTTAGTTCAATTTTGAGTAAATCACAGTACTAAAGTCGCCGCCATCGGTAATATGACGTCGTCACGATTAGCACAAATTAGTTTGACGTCACACATTTTAACGAAATCTTTGAAAACGTTCTGCTCAGGTATACAGGTCTTGTTGGCCTGTAAACAAATGACCCATCCACAGCAACACATTACGTAGAGACCTGGCAAATTTGCATACCATTATTAACCGGGTTAATACACAAAATTATCACATGGGTTTATGACATGGATATCATGGGTAAGTTATAGGATAAAATACAAATTAACTCTTAAGTTATAGTCTGTCCCATCCTCCTCCATAATTTCAGTTTGGTTTGATGTAAAAAGAAAAGTAAAAGTGTTTTGGAAATTAACAAAAATATAAAACAATTTGCGTGCAATTTAGAAAACAATCTGCTCAGAAATAAATAACTTACGATAGAAACGAAAAATACACACACTGAATTTTGATTAGGAAGAACATACATGTCCAACACAAATAGTTTTACTTGTCCGATCTGAAACGTACATTTCCAACACAAATAGTTTTACTTGTCCGATCTGGAACGTACATGTCCAACACAAATAGTTTTACTTGTCCGATCTGTCATGAGTTTTCTTGTCCGAAACATACAGGTCCAACACAAATAGTTTTACTTGTCCGATCTCAAACATACATGTCCAACACAAATAGTTTTACTTGTCCGATCTCAAACATACATGTCCAACACAAATAGTTTTACTTGTCCGATCTCAAACATACAGGTCCAACACAAATAGTTTTACTTGTCCGATCTCAAACATACAGGTCCAACACAAATATTTTTACTTGTCCGATCTGAAACGTACATGTCCAACACAAATAGTTTTACTTGTCCAATCTCAAACATACATGTCCAACACAAATATTTTTGACATCATATTTACAAGAACAAGAATTCCAAAGGATTAAATGTCTTGTCAATCGTAAACTTATTTGGTATCAGTGACAGTTACAATCTAAATATGTTTAGCTCAATGCATGTTAAAAAAATATATACAGTGAAACCTGTCTAAACCGAACTCTGAACATACCAAATTCCTGTCAAAACCAACCAAATTTCATGGTCCCCAATTTGTTATTTAAACCATGTATTAAAAACCTGATAAAATTGGAACCTGTCCATTTCGGAAACCGGAGTAATTTTTGTTTCAGAAATGTAAAATCCTTAATTAATTAATGTGAACAAACCGGTGTAGTGTAAACGAATGAAGAGTTAACTTAACAAAAACACAACTTCCAGAAAACAATGCTAACAAGAATTTGTGCTATGCAGCATCCAGTGTTACATCACGGGTCACCGATTTCCGCGGTCTCAGCCCAACTTAGCAGACAGGGTCATTAGTTATATAATGCTTGACTGTTTTCAACTGGACTGTGCAAATTCTTTTTATCTTCAGACAAATGTCAGATACTCACACATTTGGATTTCCACCTTTGAATTTTCGTCACTGCGCTATAATGAAATACTGACACACTAAGAGCAAAATGCTAGAAACAACTATAGTCCGTCCTACAGGGAACACCTTTTTTCATACCATGAAATTTACTAGAAGTTATTTATTTCTGAGCAGATTGTTTTCTAAATTGCACGCAAATTGTTTTATATTTTTGTTAATTTCCAAAACACTTTTACTTTTCTTTTTACATCAAACCAAACTGAAATTATGGAGGAGGATGGGACAGACTATAACTTAAGAGTTAATTTGTATTTTATCCTATAACTTACCCATGATATCCATGTCATAAACCCATGTGATAATTTTGTGTATTAACCCGGTTAATAATGGTATGCAAATTTGCCAGGTCTCTACGTAATGTGTTGCTGTGGATGGGTCATTTGTTTACAGGCCAACAAGACCTGTATACCTGAGCAGAACGTTTTCAAAGATTTCGTTAAAATGTGTGACGTCAAACTAATTTGTGCTAATCGTGACGACGTCATATTACCGATGGCGGCGACTTTAGTACTGTGATTTACTCAAAATTGAACTAAAATGTTATTTTAAAAGTGTTATAGGATAAATAGAATTCGCTACTCGTGTTTTTTAATATGTAAAATCACAACCTCGTCTAGTTAATCGGTATTGGTCTCAGCAGAGCCTCGACAAATACTGATTAACACAGACTCGGTTGATATTTTACATATTAAAAAATACTCGTGACAAATTCTCTATTTATACACTAAATACAAACCAAATCTTTTCTACGATAGAAACGAAAAATACACACACTGAATTTTGATTAGGAAGAACATACATGTCCAACACAAATAGTTTTACTTGTCCGATCTGAAACGTACATTTCCAACACAAATAGTTTTACTTGTCCGATCTGGAACGTACATGTCCAACACAAATAGTTTTACTTGTCTGATCTCAAACATACAGGTCCAACACAAATAGTTTTACTTGTCCGATCTCAAACATACATGTCCAACACAAATAGTTTTACTTGTCCGATCTCAAACATACATGTCCAACACAAATAGTTTTACTTGTCCGATCTCAAACATACAGGTCCAACACAAATAGTTTTACTTGTCCGATCTCAAACATACAGGTCCAACACAAATATTTTTACTTGTCCGATTAGGGTTAGGGTTAGGGTTAGGGTTAGAGGGTTAGGGTTAGGGTTAGGGTTAGGGTTAGGGTTAGGGTTGGTTAGGGTTAGGGTTAGGGTTAGGGTTAGGGTTGGGTTTAGTTGGGTTTAGGGTTAGGGTTAGGGTTTAGGGTTAGGGTTAGGGTTAGGGTTAGGGTTAGGGTTAGGGTTAGGGTTAGGGTTAGGGTTAGGGTTAGGGTTAGGGTTAGGGTTAGGGTTAGGGTTAGGGTTAGGGTTAGGGTTAGGGTTAGGGTTAGGGTTAGGGTTAGGGTTAGGGTTAGGGTTAGGGTTAGGGTTAGGGTTAGGGTTGGGTTAGGGTTAGGGTTAGGGTTAGGGTTTAGGGTTAGGGTTAGGTTAGGGTTAGGGTTAGGGTTAGGGTTAGGGTTAGGGTTAGGGTTAGGGTTAGGGGTTAGGGTTAGGGTTAGGGTTAGGGGTTTAGGGGTTAGGGGTTAGGTTGGGTTAGGGTTTAGGGTTGGGTTAGGTTAGGGTTAGGGTTGGGTTGGGTTAGGGTTAGGGTTGGGTTAGGGTTAGGGTTAGGGTTAGGGTTGGGGGGTAGGGTTAGGGGGTTAGG